>NC_052160.1:4609492-4814566 GCF_902713615.1 Scyliorhinus canicula | reverse complement strand
TGTGTGGGGAGTGTAATGTGTGTGTGGCGGCTGGGATGAGTGTATGTGGGGAGTGTAATGTGTGTGTGCGGCTGGGATGAGTGTGTGTGGGGAGTGTAATGTGTGTGTGGGGCTGGGATGAGTGTGTGTGGGAGTGTAATGTGTGTGTGGGGCTGGGATGAGTGTGTGTGGGGAGTGTAATGTGTGTGTGGGGCTGGGATGAGTGTGTGTGGGGAGTGTAATGTGTGTGTGGGGCTGGGATGAGTGTGTGTGGGGAGTGTAATGTGTGTGCGCGGCTGGGATGAGTGTGTGTGGGGTGTGTGTAATGTGTGTGTGCGGACTGGGATGAGTGTGTGTGGGGAGTGTAATGTGTGTGTGCGGCTGGGATGAGTGTGTGTGGGGTAGTGTAATGTGTGTGTGGGGCTGGGATGAGTGTGTGTGGGGAGTGTAATGTGTGTGTGCGGCTGGGATGAGTGTGTGTGGGGAGTGTAATGTGTGTGTGGGGCTGGGATGAGTGTGTGTGGGGAGTGTAATGTGTGTGTGGGGCTGGGATGAGTGTGTGTGGGGAGTGTAATGTGTGTGTGGGGCTGGGATGAGTGTGTGTGGGGAGTGTAATGTGTGTGTGGGGCTGGGATGAGTGTGTGTGGAGAGTGTAATGTGTGTGTGCGGCTGGGATGAGTGTGTGTGGGGGGATGTAATGTGTGTGTGCGGCTGGGATGAGTGTGTGTGGGGAGTGTAATGTGTATGTGCGGCTGGGATGAGTGTGTGTGGAGAGTGTAATGTGTGTGTGTGGCTGGGATGAGTGTGTGTGGGGAGTGTAATGTGTATGTGCGGCTGGGATGAGTGTGTGTGGAGAGTGTAATGTGTGTGTGTAGCTGGGATGAGTGTGTGTGGGGAGTGTAATGTGTGTGTGTGGCTGGGATGAGTGTGTGTGGGCAGTGTAATGTGTGTGTGGGGCTGGGATGAGTGTGTGTGGAGAGTGTAATGTGTGTGTGTGGCTGGGATGAGTGTGTGTGGGGAGTGTAATGTGTGTGTGCGGCTGGGATGAGTGTGTGGGGGGAGTGTAATGTGTGTGTGGGGCTGGGATGAGTGTGTGTGGGGAGTGTAATGTGTGTGTGGGGCTGGGATGAGTGTGTGTGGAGAGTGTAATGTGTGTGTGCGGCTGGGATGAGTGTGTGTGGGGAGTGTAATGTGTGTGTGCGGCTGGGATGAGTGTGTGTGGGGAGGGTAATGTGTGTGTGGGGCTGGGATGAGTGTGTGTGGGGAGTGTAATGTGTGTGTGGGGCTGGGATGAGTGTGTGTGGGGAGTGTAATGTATGTGTGCGGCTGGGATGAGTGTGTGTGGGGAGTGTAATGTGTGTGTGCGGCTGGGATGAGTGTGTGTGGAGAGTGTAATGTGTGTGTGTGGCTGGGATGAGTGTGTGTGGGGAGTGTAATGTGTATGTGCGGCTGGGATGAGTGTGTGTGGAGAGTGTAATGTGTGTGTGTAGCTGGGATGAGTGTGTGTGGGGAGTGTAATGTGTATGTGCGGCTGGGATGAGTGTGTGTGGGGAGTGTAATGTGTGTGTGCGGCTGGGATGAGTGTGTGTGGAGAGTGTAATGTGTGTGTGTGGCTGGGATGAGTGTGTGTGGGCAGTGTAATGTGTGTGTGGGGCTGGGATGAGTGTGTGTGGGGAGTGTAATGTGTGTGTGGGGCTGGGATGAGTGTGTGTGGGGAGTGTAATGTGTGTGTGGGGCTGGGATGAGTGTGTGTGGGGAGGGTAATGTGTGTGTGGGGCTGGGGTGAGTGTGTGTGGGGAGTGTAATGTGTGTGTGTTGCTGGGATGAGTGTGTGTGGGGAGTGTAATGTGTGTGTGCGGCTGGGATGAGTGTGTGTGGGGAGTGTAATGTGTGTGCGGCTGGGATAAGTGTGTGTGGGGAGTGTAATGTGTGTGTGCGGCTGGGATGAGTGTGTGTGGGGAGTGTAATGTGTGTGCGACTGGGATGAGTGTGTGTGGGGAGTGTAATGTGTGTGTGGGGCTGGGATGAGTGTGTGTGGGGAGTGTAATGTGTGTGTGCGGCTGGGATGAGTGTGTGTGGGGAGTGTGTGTGGGGAGTGTAATGTGTGTGTGTGGCTGGGATGAGTGTGTGTGGAGAGTGTAATGTGTGTGTGTGGCTGGGATGAGTGTGTGTGGAGAGTGTAATGTGTGTGGGGCTGGGATGAGTGTGTGTGGGGAGTGTAATGTGTGTGTGGGGCTGGGATGAGTGTGTGTGGGGAGTGTAATGTGTGTGTGCGGCTGGGATGAGTGTGTGTGGGGAGTGTAATGTGTGTGTGCGGCTGGGATGAGTGTGTGTGGGGAGTGTAATGTGTGTGTGCGGCTGGGATGAGTGTGTGGGGGGAGTGTAATGTGTGTGTGCGGCTGGGATGAGTGTGTGTGGGGAGTGTAATGTGTGTGTGCGGCTGGGATGAGTGTGTGTGGGGAGTGTATTGTGTGTGTGGGGCTGGGATGAGTGTGTGTGGAGAGTGTAATGTGTGTGTGCGGCTGGGATGAGTGTGTGTGGGGAGTGTAATGTGTGTGTGCGGCTGGGATGAGCGTGTGGGGAGTGTAATGTGTGTGCGGCTGGGTTGAGTGTGTGTGGGGAGTGTAATGTGTGTGTGCGGCTGGGATGAGTGTGTGTGGGGAGTGTAATGTGTGTGTGCGGCTGGGATGAGTGTGTGTGGGGAGTGTAATGTGTGTGTGTTGCTGGGATGAGTGTGTGTGGGGAGTGTAATGTGTGTGCGGCTGGGATGAGTGTGTGTGGGGAGTGTAATGTGTGTGTGTGGCTGGGATGAGTGTGTGTGGAGAGTGTAATGTGTGTGTGTGGCTGGGATGAGTGTGTGTGGGGAGTGTAATGTGTGTGTGTGGCTGGGATGAGTGTGTGTGGGGAGTGTAATGTGTGTGTGCGGCCGGGTTGAGTGTGTGTGGGGAGTGTAATGTGTGTGTGGGGCTGGGATGAGTGTGTGTGGGGAGTGTAATGTGTGTGTGCGGCTGGGATGAGTGTGTGTGGGGAGTGTAATGTGTGTGTGGCTGGGATGAGTGTGTGTGGGGAGTGTAATGTGTGTGTGCGGCTGGGATGAGTGTGTGGGGGGAGTGTAATGTGTGTGTGCGGCTGGGTTGAGTGTGTGTGGAGAGTGTAATGTGTGTGTGCGGCTGGGATGAGTGTGTGTGGGGAGTGTAATGTGTGTGTGCGGCTGGGATGAGTGTGTGTGGGGAGTGTAATGTGTGTGTGGGGCTGGGATGAGTGTGTGTGGAGAGTGTAATGTGTGTGTGCGGCTGGGATGAGTGTGTGTGGGGAGTGTAATGTGTGTGTGCGGCTGGGATGAGCGTGTGTGGGGAGTGTAATGTGTGTGCGGCTGGGTTGAGTGTGTGTGGGGAGTGTAATGTGTGTGTGCGGCTGGGATGAGTGTGTGTGGGGAGTGTAATGTGTGTGTGCGGCTGGGATGAGTGTGTGTGGGGAGTGTAATGTGTGTGTGTTGCTGGGATGAGTGTGTGTGGGGAGTGTAATGTGTGTGTGGGGCTGGGATGAGTGTGTGTGGAGAGTGTAATGTGTGTGTGCGGCTGGGATGAGTGTGTGTGGGGAGTGTGTGTGGGGAGTGTAATGTGTGTGTGTGGCTGGGATGAGTGTGTGTGGAGAGTGTAATGTGTGTGTGTGGCTGGGATGAGTGTGTGTGGGGAGTGTAATGTGTGTGTGTGGCTGGGATGAGTGTGTGTGGGGAGTGTAATGTGTGTGTGCGGCTGGGATGAGTGTGTGTGGGGAGTGTAATGTGTGTGTGGGGCTGGGATGAGTGTGTGTGGGGAGTGTAATGTGTGTGTGCGGCTGGGATGAGTGTGTGTGGGGAGTGTAATGTGTGTGTGTTGCTGGGATGAGTGTGTGTGGGGAGTGTAATGTGTGTGTGCGGCTGGGATGAGTGTGTGGGGGGAGTGTAATGTGTGTGTGGGGCTGGGATGAGTGTGTGTGGGGAGTGTAATGTGTGTGCGGCTGGGATGAGTGTGTGTGGGGAGTGTAATGTGTGTGTGGGGCTGGGATGAGTGTGTGTGGGGAGTGTAATGTGTGTGTGCGGCTGAGATGAGTGTGTGTGGAGAGTGTAATGTGTGTGTGGGGCTGGGATGAGTGTGTGTGGAGAGTGTAATGTGTGTGTGCGGCTGGGATGAGTGTGTGTGGGGAGTGTGTGTGGGGAGTGTAATGTGTGTGTGTCGCTGGGATGAGTGTGTGTGGAGAGTGTAATGTGTGTGTGTGGCTGGGATGAGTGTGTGTGGGGAGTGTAATGTGTGTGTGTGGCTGGGATGAGTGTGTGTGGGGAGTGTAATGTGTGTGTGCGGCTGGGATGAGTGTGTGTGGGGAGTGTAATGTGTGTGTGGGGCTGGGATGAGTGTGTGTGGGGAGTGTAATGTGTGTGTGCGGCTGGGATGAGTGTGTGTGGGGAGTGTAATGTGTGTGTGTTGCTGGGATGAGTGTGTGTGGGGAGTGTAATGTGTGTGTGCGGCTGGGATGAGTGTGTGGGGGGAGTGTAATGTGTGTGTGGGGCTGGGATGAGTGTGTGTGGGGAGTGTAATGTGTGTGTGCGGCTGGGATGAGTGTGTGTGGGGAGTGTAATGTGTGTGTGCGGCTGGGATGAGTGTGTGTGGGGAGTGTAATGTGTGTGTGGGGCTGGGATGAGTGTGTGTGGGGAGTGTAATGTGTGTGTGCGGCTGGGATGAGTGTGTGTGGGGAGTGTAATGTGTGTGTGGGGCTGGGATGAGTGTGTGTGGGGAGTGTAATGTGTGTGTGCGGCTGGGATGAGTGTGTGTGGGGAGTGTAATGTGTGTGAGGCTGGGATGAGCGTGTGTGGGGAGTGTAATGTGTGTGTGTGGCTGGGATGAGTGTGTGTGGGGAGTGTAATGTGTGTGTGGGGCTGGGATGAGTGTGTGTGGGGAGTGTAATGTGTGTGTGCGGCTGGGATGTGTGTGTGGGGAGTGTAATGTGTGTGTGCGGCTGGGGTGAGTGTATGTGGGGAGTGTAATGTGTGTGTGCGGCTGGGATGAGTGTGTGTGGGGAGTGTAATGTGTGTGTGGGGCTGGGATGAGTGTGTGTGGGGAGTGTAATGTGTGTGTGGGGCTGGGATGAGTGTGTGTGGGGAGTGTAATGTGTGTGCGGGGCTGGGATGAGTGTGTGTGGGGAGTGTAATGTGTGTGCGGGGCTGGGATGAGTGTGTGTGGGGAGTGTAATGTGTGTGCGCGGCTGGGATGAGTGTGTGTGGGGAGTGTAATGTGTGTGTGCGGCTGGGATGAGTGTGTGTGGGGAGTGTAATGTGTGTGTGCGGCTGGGATGAGTGTGTGTGGGGAGTGTAATGTGTGTGTGGGGCTGGGATGAGTGTGTGTGGGGAGTGTAATGTGTGTGTGCGGCTGGGATGAGTGTGTGTGGGGAGTGTAATGTGTGTGAGGCTGGGATGAGCGTGTGTGGGGAGTGTAATGTGTGTGTGTGGCTGGGATGAGTGTGTGTGGGGAGTGTAATGTGTGTGTGGGGCTGGGATGAGTGTGTGTGGGGAGTGTAATGTGTGTGTGCGGCTGGGATGTGTGTGTGGGGAGTGTAATGTGTGTGTGCGGCTGGGGTGAGTGTATGTGGGGAGTGTAATGTGTGTGTGCGGCTGGGATGAGTGTGTGTGGGGAGTGTAATGTGTGTGTGGGGCTGGGATGAGTGTGTGTGGGGAGTGTAATGTGTGTGTGGGGCTGGGATGAGTGTGTGTGGGGAGTGTAATGTGTGTGTGGGGCTGGGATGAGTGTGTGTGGGGAGTGTAATGTGTGTGTGGGGCTGGGATGAGTGTGTGTGGGGAGTGTAATGTGTGTGCGCGGCTGGGATGAGTGTGTGTGGGGTGTGTGTAATGTGTGTGTGCGACTGGGATGAGTGTGTGTGGGGAGTGTAATGTGTGTGTGCGGCTGGGATGAGTGTGTGTGGGGTGTGTAATGTGTGTGTGGGGCTGGGATGAGTGTGTGTGGGGAGTGTAATGTGTGTGCGGCTGGGATGAGTGTGTGTGGGGAGTGTAATGTGTGTGTGGGGCTGGGATGAGTGTGTGTGGGGAGTGTAATGTGTGTGTGGGGCTGGGATGAGTGTGTGTGGGGAGTGTAATGTGTGTGTGGGGCTGGGATGAGTGTGTGTGGGGAGTGTAATGTGTGTGTGGGGCTGGGATGAGTGTGTGTGGAGAGTGTAATGTGTGTGTGCGGCTGGGATGAGTGTGTGTGGGGGGGATGTAATGTGTGTGTGCGGCTGGGATGAGTGTGTGTGGGGAGTGTAATGTGTATGTGCGGCTGGGATGAGTGTGTGTGGAGAGTGTAATGTGTGTGTGTGGCTGGGATGAGTGTGTGTGGGGAGTGTAATGTGTATGTGCGGCTGGGATGAGTGTGTGTGGAGAGTGTAATGTGTGTGTGTAGCTGGGATGAGTGTGTGTGGGGAGTGTAATGTGTGTGTGTGGCTGGGATGAGTGTGTGTGGGGAGTGTAATGTGTGTGCGGCTGGAATGAGTGTGTGTGGGGAGTGTAATGTGTGTGTGGGGCTGGGATGAGTGTGTGTGGGCAGTGTAATGTGTGTGTGGGGCTGGGATGAGTGTGTGTGGAGAGTGTAATGTGTGTGTGTGGCTGGGATGAGTGTGTGTGGGCAGTGTAATGTGTGTGTAGGGCTGGGATGAGTGTGTGTGGGGAGGGTAATGTGTGTGTGGGGCTGGGGTGAGTGTGTGTGGGGAGTGTAATGTGTGTGTGGGGCTGGGATGAGTGTGTGTGGGGAGTGTAATGTGTGTGTGGGGCTGGGATGAGTGTGTGTGGGGAGTGTAATGTGTGTGTGGGGCTGGGATGAGTGTGTGTGGGGAGTGTAATGTGTATGTGCAGCTGCAGCTTGTCAGCCTCCCGAGCGTCAATCACGGACCCAGCGAATCCCGCACCGTTTCTCATTGGAATGGATTGTGTTCCACGCGGCACCAGTGCTAACCCCTCAACGGTAGCGGGATCGGTCCAGGTGCAGCACCGGTTTCTCTGTCGTAAAAGTTCACGGATTCTGCGTTGGCATCAACACCTAGTCTCAGAAATGGAGAATCCCTCCTTTAATTACCGACTCACTTCCAACTCCTTCACAGATTGCTTGCTGGCACGGCCCCTGGGTTTGTCTGAACTGGCTGCACCGAGCTGTAAATGGCTCCCTGGACTTTGCTAAACCCTCAGGGTTTCCATCATGGAATCAGAAACCTTCTGCCGCCTTCTCCCTAACTGCTCCAAGTGGCTCTCAGGCTATCTCTGAGATCTCCAAAGCAGCTGAGGTCCAAGGTGCAGCTAATAGCACCTCTCCGACAAAGCACACAGGTAAATTCAAGCCAGGAAACCATTTTAAACTCCTCCCATCTTAATGATGATATAACTTGCTCCGGTCTATCCTGCCGCTTACCTCCAAGCCAATTATCCCTCCTTACCCCAGCAAAGTCAGAAAAGCAAAATGATTTATAATATCTCTTTTATACTTTAACATTCAGAATTAACATGAGGTACATATGTTCCAGTTTTACAGCTGTGGAGGGCACAGCGTAGTACGACAAAGCGGGAGACCCTGTAGGCAGTGTATGGCAATCCACCTTCACAGGGGTCCAGGCATTGGAAGCGCTCTCTGAGCAGTCTGCTGTGCCGCTTAATGACCACACAGGGGCAACATGGGCCTCGTTATATTGGGTTTCCACATTGGTCTCCGGCCTCTGCATTGGTGACATCAGCGAGGATCACAGCGGGTACATTTATCCCCCATGAGCCAAATCGTCATCCTGAGGTGGTCCTCAAAGTGGCTGGGGATCTCCGAGTGTCCCAGGATGTAGCTGTCATGTACGCCCCCTGAGAAGCGTGCACAAGCGTGCATGATCCGGAGGTGGTGGTCACACACAATCTGAACCTTCAGCGAGTGGAACCCCTTCCTGTTAATGAAGGGCACTCACTATTAACCCCTTGATCTGGAGCATCCCAGTGATAGTGGAGACTTTTGCTGCCCGGCCATCTTGGTGGGCCTGGTCCAGCTCGAAGTTGATACAGACAGCTGCCTGAGCGATAGGGCATCCACGACCTCACGGATGCACTGGTCGGCTGTAGATTGAGAAATGCCACAGAGGTTCCTGCTCGAGCCCTGGAATGAAATGGTGGCATAAAGGTTCAGGGCTGCAGTGGCCTTCACAGTGAAGACATGGCACATGTGCCACACCATCTCCTTGTGTAACATGGTGTCTCCTGAAGCTATCCACCATCTCCTTGTATGACCAGCGATGTCTGCACACCTTGGGCCAGCACCAGTGTCCCCCTCTGGGTCCCTCCTCAGCCTGATGGGGGGCTGGGTCATCAGGGTATGTGGCTATCCCTGCACATGGGGTGTCTCCTCCAGTCTGCGTTGACACTGGTGCCTCATGTGGCGTCTGGCTGCCTGGGCTGCCACCAGAACCTTAATGGCTGCCGCTGCAGGTTGACAACACCAGTTATTGTTATGTCTGTAAGGATTTGGAGGAGAAAGACCAATAATCAATAGAGTTTCCACTCGGGGAGCCTCACGGTAGCATTGTGGATAGCACAATCGCTTCACAGCTCCAGGGTCCCAGGTTCGATTCCGGCTTGGGTCACTGTCTGTGCGGAGTCTGCACATCCTCCCCGTGTGTGCGTGGGTTTCCTCCGGGTGCTCCGGTTTCCTCCCACAGTCCAAAGATGTGCAGGTTAGGTGGATTGGCCATGATAAACTGCCCTTAGTGTCCAAAATTGCCCTTCGTGTTGGGTAGGGTTACTGGGTTATGGGGATAGGGTGGAGGTGTTGACCTTGGGTAGGGTGCTCTTTCCAAGAGCCGGTGCAGACTCGATGGGCCGAATGGCCTCCTTCTGCACTGTAAATTCTATGATATCCCTCAAGCCTCCCCCACCCTTGCATGTCCCGCCTTCCCTCAAAGCGCCAACCATCGAGCCAGTTGTGCTGGAGAACCCCGTCCACAGCAGGAGCCCCAGACCCCTGCTGGAAACATTAGGGTGACCGTGCTTGTGTACCCTTCCCTGTTCCACACACTCACTCTCTGGTTGCGGGGATATCCCAGTGCTGCGGCCCAGCTCCTGTTGGTCGCTGTGGTGTTGACAGCCCCAGGGTTGATGCAGAGTGTCCAGGCCTCACAGTTTGATTGGAATGCTCGTCAATAACACTCGTCTGAGTCAAGGCACATGCACACGCAAGAATACACTTGAGTATATTTTGTTTATTAAAAGGTCAACAATACCTTAATACAAAAAGATGAAAACAAACTACTGAACAATCCATATAGCACACCAACCATTGATCAACAAGGAAAGGCACCGTCCCACACACACAAATACTTGTTCAGTTAAATACTGTTAAAGGCCATTATGAATTTCTCCGCTGTTTTTGGTAGGGTATGCCATATCCTAACCACACTTTTCATAATAAACGCACCGCGTTGCTCCAGGCGCGATGGGTGAATCCCGAGAGAGCCCCAAATCATGCTTTGTGTTGGGCATGCGACTCGCTACACCTGGCACGATCTGGATTTCGCCCTCACTGGGCGTGATCCAGATGATGATGTTCAAGTGAACCATTAGGCTCATTTAAATATCCCAACGCCGCTTTCACCTGGTGCCCGAGAGTCAACGGTCACACCTGCAAGGCCTCAGCTCGATGCCATTTAGCACTGGTTTCCACAATCGTGGGCCAGGCTTGATGGCACTTTGTGGATTCTCGGAGGCTGGGAACAGGGCAGTGTAGTACCCTGTCACTCCCCCGGCACCCAGGCAGTTCTATGGTGCCCGGGTGCCAGGTTGGCAGTGCCAAAGGTCAGTGCCTGGGGGGTGGGGCCATGCCCCTGAAAGTGGGGTGAGGGGGTCGCAGAAAGGTTGGTTGGTGAAGGGGAGGCCCTGAAAGCAGGGGGGCCTGAAAGAGAGGGGTGTCGAGATTGAGGCAGCCTTTCAAATGCTGCCCCGATCTGTGAGGAGCCGGTACCGCTGCCGAATTCAGCTCTCTGTGCTGGAAATATTTCATAGTGTGGTCTCATTGGGAAGAAATTCCCTGAGACCCAAAGTAATGTCTGAGTGCTGGTGAATAGCAGCCTCCATCTCGACATTACAGCCATTATAAAACACCCACCAAACTCTCCCAAAACCCGACTTTCACATTTTTCCAGTGAATCACGCCCAAAATCTCCTGAGCTATCTCTATATTTTGGTTATCTTAAATGCATGTCCTCCAGTTACCAATACACTGGCCCTGGAAAGACATTTTCCTCACTTACCTTGTCAAAACCCTCTCATGTGTTTGACCACGTCTCTAAGATCTCCTTTTACCCCCTCATTAATTCCAATGAAAACAACTCCTAGTTTTTCAATCTCTCATCATGACCTAAAGACCTCACTCAGCCTTTGTAACATCTTAGTGATTACTGACACTCCTTCCAATGCCTTATGATGTTTAGTAAAATAACTTGCTGAAACTTGGATACCAAACTGTGGTATTGATGTGCACTGTTTTCAGATTGAAAGTACACAGGTGTATTAATGTTAGGGAAGACGCCATTGCTGTGACGCCCCGGCAGTTAACTAGCCTACCTAATGCAATTGTCCAGACTTACAGGTGTGATGATATGATCTGCATACTCGTCTGCCATTGGGCCAGAACGTCGGCTTACCATTGGCCCTGGTCGGTCATGTGCCTCTCGACCGATTGGCCGAGAGGCTGAGTTAACCACGCCTCTATTAACGAGGTATAAATGCTCAAACGCCTGACGATCGTCCCTTTCCACTGTAGACGATCGCAGAGCTGTGTTCTAGTTAATTAAAGCCAGACTTTGGTAAATCACTCGCCTCGCGTGCAATCGATGGTACATCAACAGGTAAGAAAGGTCACTTGGCCACATTGCTGGGGAGCTGTCCAAGCTTTTGAATTGAACCCCAGTAGAAGATGGTATCTTCAGGAGAATGAGAGAAGATAAGAAGAGCAATCAAATTTTTAATCTTTCATGTTGTAAACTACAAGTTCAAAAAATATTTACCATCGCGTGGTAACGGGTAAGAGGACGTTTTGTGCACAGTGGGTGGCAGCCCTATCTGTGGACGAGGAGCTCATGGTTCAAGTCCCACTTCAGGAATTGGTGGCCATTGAGAATGAGAGAGAGATGAAGAGGAGCCATTCTTCATCCAGCTTTCAGTGTGTATGGTGATGACCATGCTACGCAATAGCCAAACAGAAAATTTACAAATAGCAACTTTGCCTGTAAATGGTGAAACAGGAAAACTAAAAAGCACTTTCACAGCTTTAGTCTGAGCAACTGTGCTTCTTGGGATTTGTGTTTTTTGGGAACAAATGGATGGTGTTCAGGAACTGTCGTTTTGCGGAGTGTTGACACTACACGCTGGACTTTACAGCCGTAAATCGTGAGGTCGGCCGCCACTCTACTCCCCCCCCCCCCCCCACCCCCCCACCAGCAATTCCATGAAATACGGTGTGATGGTGTCAAGCTGACAATCCAATGGCATCCTGACCATGACTGGCAACTTGCCAGGTTCCAATATTGATAACAAGATCAGTAGCTCACCGCCATTTTAAAAGGAAGAATTATTACTCATTTGAGCTTGTTAAAAAGCCAATCAGCTGCAATTTCTGATTGCCCACTCCATTTTTCGCTAGTCGCATGGGAAATCTGCTGGGAGTGTTTTGTGCCAGGTTTGAGGAGGTGGGTGAAAAGACCTGCAAAATGGAACCATGGCTGATTGTAGACTCTGTTGCTACAGCTGGCGTCTTAGATTCCCAATTGGGTATGGCGCCCTCCGTTTCACAACAGTAATTGGCCGACGTTCCCACTGGCCGGCCACTGATTGACCAGCTGTTGCGTGATTTTACGTACTGAAATGGCCGGTGGGGGGGGGGGGGGGGGGAATGGAGAAGGTCGATTCCTGCCCCACCTCCCTTACCCCAGCAGAAACTGGAAAATCCTGTCTCATGATGAGTGGATCAGTCAGCTCAGTCTTGAGCAGGTTGAATATCTGCTCAAGGTGCTGGTCATTGGAAACTTGACATTCAGACTCTGTTGCAATGTAACTAACATAAGTGACCACTTCAGCCAAAAGGACAAATTCATTGTAGGAACCAAAGGGAAAAATACATCTTTGAAACATATAAAGGTCTGGTTGGGGAGTCTAAAACATGAGAGCACAATTTCAGGATAAAGAGAATCATTTAGGGCTGAAATAAGGAGAAATGATTTCACTTAATTGTGAATCTTTGGAATTCTCTGGAATTGTGAAATCTATCATGCAGCAGTAATCCAGTAATGGAAATCCTCAGCCTTATGAGGATTGAATCAAGTAGCAAGTAATTATATTTTTCCCAGACATTTATCTCCAGACATTATATTCAAATATTTAAAGGGCAGGACTTTTAAATGCCTCAACAGCTTGACAGCTCTCTTTGACAGATGTATTTGATAGGCTCTCTTGACAGTTTTGGCAATTCATTTTGACAGGTCTGTTGACAGTTCCATTGAGCTTGACGATTAATGAGTTTATGCACTTTTTACAAACATTTATCCATTAACAATTCCAAAGGGCACCTAACCTCCCTCAAATGGCGGCTGACCTCCCTAAAGGTATCCCAGGATTATGTCCAAAGTGGTACCCTATCTCTCCAGAGGGGTACCCTGGCAACAAATGAATCCAGAAAGTTTGGATGTGCTCTTACTTGGTCTAATCTGCACACTTTGGGTTTCAGGCTCTTGGCCTAAGTAAACCCTATGTTAATGGTGGAGCTGTTGATTTATTATAAATGGCCAGCTGCCCCCTTAAAATGTGCATGCGCAAAACATGAACCGCCCCCATTCCTGCCTCTGCAGAAATAGGAAGTGTTCAGGGGCAGCACTTTCTGGGCCCATCCATCGTTTTCACCATGGTTACGGGGGGGGGGGGGGGGCGGCGGATGTCACAGTATAAGGACAATCCGCTTCCCCGTTACCTCCACGGAATATTAACTTCCCCGGTAATGGCGCGGGATTCCCCCTTAACTAGGGGAACCCCGGGCAGCATAGTGGCACAGTGGTTAGCACTGCTGCCTCACGGCGCCGAGGATCTGGTTCGAATCCGGCCCTGGGTCCCTGTCCGTGTGGAGTTTGCACATTCTCCCCGTGTCTGCGTGGGTCTCACCTACACAACCCAAAGATGTGCAGGGTAGGCGGATTGGTCACGCTAAATTGCCCCTTAATTGGAAAAAACATAGGATGCTCTAAATTTAAAAAACCATCGAGGGGAACCTTCACTTATATATAAACCACAACCTGGAGATGCTTCAGGGAGTGGAGACTTGGGGGGCGATTCTCTGAGTCCCACGCCGGGCCAGAGAATCACCGCAACCACGCCATGACGCCACAACGGCGGCGCGCAATTCTCCGAGGTGCGGAGAGTCGGCGCCATTTGCGCTGGTGCGTTTGGCGTGGCGGCGACCGCTGGAATTGGCGAGGCTGCTGATTCGCCAGCCCGGATGGGCCAAGCGGCCGCGCCGATACGACAGAGTCTTGCCGGCGCCGTTCACCCCGGTTGCTGCCGGCAAGAACACTGTGGGAATGGACAGGGGGGCGGCCTGCGAGGGGGGGGGGGGAAGGGGGGCTCCTTCACCGGGGGGGGGTCCTCCGATGGGGTCTGGCCCGTGATCAAGGCCCACCAATTGGTGGGCCGGCCTCTCTCCCCCCCCCCCCCCCCCCCCCCGGCCTACGTCTGGCGCGGCTGGCCCCTGAACACCGACCCTATCATGAGTCGGGGCCGGCGCGCTAAAGAAGTCCCCCGCGGATGCGCAGGATGGCGCGGCCCAACTGCGCATGCGCGGGTTGTCATGGCGGAAAGGAGGCTGGAGCACCGTGAACCGCTCCAGCGCCGTGCTGGCCCCCAATCGTACATCACCGGGCCCGGTTCGCGCCAGCGTGAAACTACGGCATTCACGACGGCGCAAACCCTTGGGCCCAGTATGGGAGAATCGCCCCCAGATTGTATATCGAATAAAGTTAGTTATTGTTTCCTACCTGCTGGGTCATGTGTGCTTTTTGGCAGAATCTACGGTGGGATTATTATCAATACAGATTAACCAGGGTTTTTCTCCATATGGCTTTATTCAGCAGTAGTAGCAATTATTACCAATATCAATTGCACTTTCATACAAGTGTTTCTTTTCACGAGGAAAGTTTAAAGGATTTCCATTAATTACAGTTCCTAATTGTTTTATTTCTTAGATGTGAGGTTTAATTTTCTCAAACTGTGTGTTCCTTCGCACGCATGAGGAGGTAGAATTTGCAGCTGGCGTGCAGGGATTACCACCCACAACTATTTATAATCTTTATTAATGTCACAAGTAGGCTTACATTAACACAGCAATGAAGTTACTGTGAAAATCCCCTCGTCGCCACACTCCGGTGCCTGTTCAGGGAGAATTCAGAATGTCCAATTCACCCAATAACATGTCTTTCGGGACTTGTGGGAGGAAACCGGAGCACCCGGAGGAAACCCACGCAGACACAGGGGAGAACGTGCAGACTCCGCACAGACAGTGACCCAAGCCGGGAATCGAACATGGACCCTGGAGCTGTGAAGCAACAGTGCTAACCACTGTGCTACCGTGCCATGAGGTTAGTGTTATTCCAATTTAGCACAGTGGTCATTACAGTGTGGACATAGCGTTTCAGCAGCAGCTTTTACTGCCTTCGAAATGTGACTTTGAGTTTGCTTGGGGGGGGGGGGTGATTTCATTTCATTTTTAAATGAAATTGTGCAACAACATTTGATTATGAAGCTTGCCACTCCTGAAGTTTCATTCTTCACGGGGCATTGCAATCAAATTGCAAGGACTGATCTGTGGTCGTTGAGCTCCCATATTTCCTTGCCTGAAGAAAGAAATTATCATAAAATATAACTTCATTTCCTTCTCATGTTCTTGTCAGACTAAAGGAAAATAATATTCACCCTCAGTGCAATGTGCTGCGTACTTCCTAATAGGACATAATAATTGTGTTCTTTGGTGTTTAGGTCCAGGTGGAAGTGGCCATTTCGTAACTGAATTCAAACCTGCAGAGAGCCAAATAACTTCGAGGCTCCTCTTCTAATGGAACAAATTCCGAATTTGTGTCAGAGTGAGCAATTATTCCTATTAATCATTTCAAACATTTAGTTCTGAAGCTCAAGTTAATGAAAATATTCTGAGCCATTCATCATAATGTTGTTGATTGGAAAGGAACAGAGGAACAAGGGTAGGCCATTCAGCCCCTCAAGCTTCTTCTACCATTCAATAAGATCATAGCAGACCTGCATCTAAACCAGGGGTGGGCAAACTACGGCCCGCGGGCCGCATGCGGCCCGACAAAGGTTTTTATGCGGCCCGCCAATGAGGTGCCCGGAATCATTTTTTAAAAATAAATTTAGATTACCCAATTATTTTTTCCAATTAAGGGGCAATTTAGCGTGGCCAATCCACCTACTCTGCACATTTTTGGGTTCTGGGGGCGAAACCCACGCAGACACGGGGAGAATGTACAAACTCCACACGGACAGTGACCCAGAGCCGGGATCGAACCTGGGACCTCAGCGCCGTGAGGCGGTTGTGCTAACCGCTAGGCCACCGTGCTGCCCTGGTGCCCGGAATCATAACCGGCATTTTTGAAAAGCCGCCGGGGAAAAGCCGCTGAAGTAAATGCGCTTATTCAATAAGCGCATTTACTTCAGCGGCTTTTCCCCGGCGGCTTTTCAAAAATGCCGGTTATGATTCCGGGCACCTCATTGGCGGGCCGCATAAAAACGCGCGTAGTGGGGTGGATGAGTGGGGCTGTCTCATTGGTCGGTTTAGTTGGGTGTGCGACCAATAGGAGTCCAGGTTACAAACAATAAGCCTTATTATTGTTTGTAACCTGGACTCCTATTGGTCGCACACCCAACTAAACCGACCAATAAGGCAGCCCCACTCATCCACCCCACTACGCGCGTTTTTATGGTTGACTCGGCCGGGCTGTGCTTCTGTCAGTGTTAAGGATCAGCACAAGCAACTTGACACCTGATTTCAACAAACTGGTAAATGACTGCAGTCAGATGCATCATTCTCATTGACATTGTTCTGTTACTTACTGAGTTACTTTGTTTTTCAAATAAATGTGCTTTTTTTTCTTTAAAGACCTTTTATTTTGGCTATTTAAAATATTAATTATTTTACTTAATATACTATGCGGCCCTTTAAAATTGTGAATTTCTGAATGTGGCCCTTGCACGGAAAAGTTTGCCCACCCCTGATCTAAACTCACGCTTCTCTTTGTCTAGCCAATCAAATCCTTTAATTTTCTGAAACACCTCAATTGGCTAGCCCCATAATCTTGTGTGCGCAAGTGAGTGCAAACTGTGCTCATAATGTTACCCTTTTAGCCCTGGCATGATGCTGCTAAATGTATCTGGGCCTCTCTGAGACTAATATATCCTTCCAGAGATGCCCCACCTGAATACAGTAGCCCAGATGTGGCTTAACCAGAGTTTTAAACAATTGTAACTGAACATGCGCGCCTCTGCATTCTAGCCCCATTGAGTTAAAGACAAAGGGCAGGGTTTCACAGAATTGTAAAAAGTACAATACAGAAAAAGCCCGACAGCAACCTGACTGTCTCTCCCCCTCTCCCTCTAATCCCTCACAGGTCACCGAGCGACATCAGTATGCAGCCAGTGGCTATTCTTCTTATCACTGTGCTGGAGGGGCAGCAACGCGGGGCGGCACCCAGGGAAGGTCCAACGACAGGAGACCGGGGAAAGCCGGGTTGGCCCAGGGTTAAACTCCTCATCTCCCCCTATGGGCAGGGCCGCGCGATTACACACAATCCGGTACAGAGTACAGGCTCAATACATGTGGTACAATACAGTGTGAATTACTGAGGTTTATAATTCACCACAAAGGTCACCCGCTCCTTGTGGCTGTGAAGGTCATGGCAGCTCTCAACTCTTTTTTTAAAATTTAGAGTACCCAATTCTTTTTTTCCAATTAAGGGGCAATTTAGCATGGCCAATCCACCTAACCAGCACATCTTTGGGTTGTGGGGCCGAAACCCACGCTAACACTGGGAGAATGTGCAAATTCCACACGGACAGTGACCCAGAGCCGGGATTGAACCTGGGACCTCGGCGCCGTGAGGCAACAGGGCTAACCCGCTGCGCCACCGTGCTGCCCCCCCAGCCCTCAACTCTTACACATCGGGTTGGTTCCAGGGTTCCACAGGTGACATCGCACAGGCATTCACCCATAAATGCAAGCCCAAGGTCACGGAAAAGAAAGCAAAAAATATCAGTGACTAAAAATTCAATCAGGCAGGTTTGCAGGCGCGCAATTAACCCACACTAGAACAAGCTTTGTGAGCCTGCTCATTTTCAACAGAGTGATGTGCAGCTCAGCTCTCAGCATTCTGTACACCAGCTGTGGGCTCAGCAGGAGGCCTCCATGATCTTGTGAGGCTAGAACCACTTCAAACCAGCCTGCATCTCTTACAGAACAAAAATAGAGGAAGATTCCAGCTGCAGCAATCCCTGGAAGAGGTTCAGGAAGTGTCCTAGAAAACGCTGAGAAATGGCACAACACGAGAGCAAGTGGGCCCTCCGATTTTCAGATTCAGCACTTGAAGCCCTGGTTCAGGAGAGGAACAGGAAAAGAGATGTTCTGTATCCACGGGAGACCAGGCCCTCTGAACAATGAAAGGGATATAAAAGGACCTGGTTGCGGTGCGGGAAGAAGTTCAATGACCTCACGATGAGTGGTCAAGGTCAGTAATTACCTCTTCACTTGTCATTTTCTACCCAGTGGGTGTGACACCAATCGGGGGTGGGGGTGGGGTGGGGGGGAGGGGGGGGGGGGCAACGTGGACATTAAGAATCATCAAGCATCAAGTGGGATTGAATATTGTGGTGGGTTGGACATGAGTGAGTCAAACATCCGGGAGGGCGTGGCAGTCTGGCATCGAGCGGCAGACACCATGGAGGTGCATGCATCAGGGTGTTGGGGCGAATTGGACGTTGCAGAAGAGTTGACTAATTATGTATGGCGTGGAGGTCAGTCAATCGGGGCGGCACGGTAGCATAGTGGTTAGCACAATTGCTTCAAGGGTCCCAGGTCCTATTCCCGGCTTGGGTCGCTGTCTGTGCGGAGTCTGCACATTCTCCCCGTGTCTGCGTGGGTTCCCTCCGGGTGCTCCGGTTTCCTCCCACAGTCCAAAGATGTGCAGGTTCGGTGGATTGACCATGCTAAATTGTCCTTAATGTCCAAAAAGGTTAGTTGGGGTTACTAGGTTACGGGTTAGGGTGAAGGAGTGGGCTTAGGTGGGGTGCCCTTTCCAAGGGATGGTGCAGACTTGATAGGCCGAATGGCCTCCTGCACTGTAAATTCTATGATTCTATGATTCCTGGGGTTCTGATCACATGCTTCGGGACCTACAAGCAATAAAGAAACTAAATGAAAGACCTGAACCTTCTCATCTCCCCTTAACGGCTGGATTTTCCCACAGGGAGGCGGTGGGATAATGGTATTGTTGTGGGACTAGTAATCCAGAGACCTAGGATAATGATCTGTGGACCTGGGTTCAAATCCCACCACAGCAAGTAATGGAATTCGTGCTCAAAAGAAGATCTGGAACTAACAGTCTAATGATGACCATTATTGTCAGGAAAACCCATCTGCTTCACTAGTATCCTTTAGGGAAGGAAATCTGCCATCCTTACCCGGTCTGGCCTACATGTGACTCCCAGACAATATGGTTGATGTTTAAATGCCCTCTGAAATGCAAGCCGCTCAGTGAAGGGCAGCTAGGGATGGACAATAAATGTTGGCCCAACCAGTGACCAACACGTCCTGTAAATGAATAAAAAATAAAATAAAAATCTGGTCAAATTGCTTCCTTTAAAGATTTCAGTGACTGACCCAGAGTGGATTCACCCCCCACCTCCCAACTCCTTTCAATCCGGAGGTGGTTTGGATTTGAAGATGGGTACTGTTGGGTTTGAGAAGTTTACAATTTTTACCTTCCCATCTACCCCCAGCCCACCCACCTTTGGGGGTTAAATGTTCCCACCATATTCCCATTCGGATATAACAATTGGAGAGGTTTTGCAAAAGCATTTGGAAACAAGCAGATTTGCTTCTAATTCCTGAAGATATAGATATAATCATGAAACATTTCCCTGCTTATTAACCTCATTTCTATGGACACATTTTTGGGAATGAGATTGCAAAAGCTGCAAATCCTAATAAACAGAGGTGTCAATGATACTGATGCTCATTTTGTTCAATATTAATGTCCTAGCTGCAACAATAAGTTGCTTTTTCATTACAACTGAATTCCTGATTCCAACAATTCATGCAGACAGCATTCCCTCTGGCAAAATATTACATTGCAGAATGTCACAAGCAAACTGAGAAATTACTGCTAAGGAAAACAATTTCGCAAATAGTGGGCGGGATTCTCTGATCCTCCGCGCGAAATCGCGCTCGGGAGGAGAATGACCCAAAATAGGCTCCCACGCCGGCACATGATTCTCCGGCACCCGGGGAATCGCTGGCAGTTGCACACGCGCAATCGATGCGGCGCCAGTTGGGGGCTGTTGAAAGCGGCCCCCGCCTAAATTCTCCAAGCTCGAAAGGTTGAGTGCCCGCCAAGTTCCGCCGAATACCGCCAACGTGGATGCACCCGGCGGGACTTCGGCGTTCTGGCTGCGGGGGCCGTCCTGGTTGGGGGGGGGGGGGGGGGGGGGGATCCGACTCCAGGGGGGCCTCCACGGTGGCCTGGCCCACGGTCGGTGGCTACCGATCGGCGGGCGTGCTCATTACGGAGGGGGGGGGGGGCATGTTCCTCCCCGCCGGGCCCCTGTATGCACGGGGGTAACTGCAGGGCACCGCCAGCAGCCGGAGGTGCGGGATGCACGGCGGGGCCCTGCTAGCCCCCTTGAAGACGGGGAATCACTCCGGACTTTCTAGGAAAAAGTCTGGAGTGATTCCTCCCCGTTTTCCGGTGGGTGTGGGGACTTTGTCCCCAGAAGGGAGAATCCCGCCCTAAGACTTTTAGCATCCAACAATCTTGCAGTGATGGCACCTTTATGACAACATGCATAAGCTGAAGAGAATTCACTTTTATTTCATTTTAGATCTGTGGGAGCACGGAGCACAGTGGTTAGCACATTTGCTTCACAACTCCAGGGTCCCAGGTTCGATTCCCGGCTTGGGTCAATGTCTGTGTGGAGTTTGTACGTTCTCCCCGTGTCGGCAATTTATCATGGACAATCCACCTAACCTGCACATCTTTGGACTTTGGGAGGAAACTCTCGATTCCCAAAATATATTAAAATGACATTTAACATTTCATCTACCTCTGAATTCAACTGTCCCATTTTAAATGTAGTTACTGTAATTGTGTCTTTAGTTCCACACTTTATTCCTTCTCGGCTTTTTGGCTAAGATCGAGCGTAGATTGAGCCTTTTGGCTCAGATCTGGTATGTCTCTCTTGCGGGGACCATGAATTGGATTCAATTTGAATTGGTTTTTGGAGCAGGTAAGGAGCTGGATTAGGGGTTTGCCCCTGATCCACACTCTGAGCCCTGGCTTTGTAACTCAGATAAAGTAATAAATAAAAATAGTTCCACACTTTATTTACTCTTCCTTGGATTCATTAGAACAATACCTTGTTCTCTGTTCTCTTAACTTTAGGTGTCTTAAACATTCTTTCTGTCCCAATTCCTTGGTTATCTGGACTGTAACTTGGACTTTAGGAAGCCTGTCTCTTTGCAGCTCCCTTACTATCCAGTCTTTCGTCTGGCAGGGTTAAGAGATGTTCCCTCCCCGAAATCCTCTCTCCAACTCTTCTGGCTTTCAGTTAAAACTATGAACAAAGGAAGGTTGCCTCCTGTTGCTATATTCATTCTTCACTCCGTGGCCCGCTCTAAGCACAACAGAAACACAGTTGGAACTTAACACATACAAAACACCTTTATTCAGCATGAATCTAACTCCACGTTTTACCTTTCTAATGTTTGCCGATACAAATATAAATCCCTTAAAACTACCTTTGTTTTTGCTAACAACTGCCTTTGTGTTGCCCAACTGTCAAAATTGGACAACACAAATGGATGAACCAAACCTTCCTCAAATTAAACATTGGGAAGACCAAAGCAATTGGTTTCAAACATTAGCTGTGTTCCCGACCCATCAATACCCATCGCTTTGCCTGGCAACTCTCTGAGGCTGAACCACACCCTTTACAACATTGATGTTGCACTTGGCCTTCAAGTTAAGCTGCTAACTCCAGGAAGAACATCCACCTCAGTAATATCACCTGTATCAGCATATCTGCAGCTGAAACCCTTGTCCATGTTTTTGATACCTCCAGAGTTAACTATTCCAATGATCTTCTGGCCAGTTGCTCACCTTCTTCCCTCTGCAAACGTGAACTGAAAATTAAGCAACAACACAATTTAAAAATTATTTTCTTTGACGCTACCATGACAGCTAGGAAGACTGACAGGGTGAAATAGAGAAGGAGCCCAATTCCATGTTCCTGGAATGCTTTGGGACAAATACTTTTTCAACAGAGGCCAGGACAGAGTCTCCTCTCTCTCTGCTGACTGGAAATGAAGGTTCAGTACCTGGTCGTCGTGAGTCCACAGCTCAAAGCTGTTCATGTTTGGATTCTACTTTTAAGCAAATTAGCAGATTTGGTTATTATATAAATAACTAGTAATGAGGAATGGAATATTTTTTTCATTCAATCAGGGTGCTTCATGAGATGAGCTGAAATAGTGGTCAGAAAAGTTGGAAAACGTGGGTTCAGTAATGAAAAGTCTTAGTTTGCTGAATACATGACTGACCAAGAACTTCGGAAGACTTTTGTTTTGGTCCCTGTAAATAAGTAATGAAATGAAAATGAAAATGAAAATCGCTTATTGTCACGAGTAGCCTTCAATGAAGTTACTGTGAAAAGCCCCTAGTCGCCACATTCCGGCGCCTGTCCGGGGAGGCTGGTACGGGAATCGAACCGTGCTGCTGGCCTGCTTTAAAAGCCAGCGATTTAGCTCAGTGAGCTAAACCAGCCCCAGATGAATTCTTGGTGATCAGACGCACTTATTGAGAGTTGGTTGGCAATTGTTGCCTTGATGAGTGGACCCAGTGGGACATCAACCCCCAACTTCCTCACGGACTGAACTCCCTCCCAGACTAAGCCCCCTCCAGGAATGAGCCCCCTTCAGGACTGAGTCCCTCCAAGACTGACCCTCCCCCCTGGGTGCGACTCCAGCCCCCTGCCCCAGGTCTGACTTCTGCCTGCCCCCCCCGAGTCTAACCAATCCTTCCCCCATTCCCTAAACTATAACTTATCTACTCCCTGTAAGTTGTTCCTTTAAACCTCCTCTTCACAGCAGCTAGTGCTGTAAAAAGGGGCAGTAAGTTAACTCTCTGCACCCCAGTTACTCCACGCCGATGCTTGCTGGGTGCGAACTTCACTGCTCCTATCTTTCCCAGACTGAGTGAGGAAAGTTGTGCGAGACGGGGGCTTCGGAATCCCAACATGGATAAATCCATCGGGAGGGGCAATCTCCGGCAGATTGCCCTGACCTCGAACCTATTCCTGACCTTCCCGTTTTGCTGCACAGGAACCTTCCTTCTTTTCCAACAGCCCATTTATGGGGCGATGATGGCGGACTGGTAATGTCACTGGACTAGTAATCCAGAGGTTAAGGTCCTGGGGCCATGGGTTCAAATCCCACTTGTGGCAATTAGTGGAATTTAAATAAACCTGGAATATAATGAACTATAACCGATCCTCGCAGAAACCCATCTGGTTCACTAGTGCTGCTTTCGGGAAGGAAATCTGTCGACCTTGCCTGGTCTGGCCTCTATGAAAATGAAATGAAATGAAAATCGCTTATTGTCACAAGTAGGCTCCAAATGAAGTTACTGTGAAAAGCCCCTAGTCGCCACATTCCGGCGCCTGTTCGGGGAGGCTGGTACGGGAAATGAACCGTGCTGCTGGCCTGCCTTGGTCTGCTTTAAAGGCCAGCTATTTAGCCCTGTGCTAAACCAGCCCCTATGTGACTCCAGATCCACAGCAATGTGGTTGACTCTGAAATAGCCTCTGAAATGGCCACACAAGTCATTCAGTCCAAGGGTAGGGGCAGGCAGCCAATGCTGAGCCGGGTAGGGGCGGGCAGCCGATGCTGAGCCGGGTAGGGGCGGGCAGCCGATGCTGAGCCAGCCAGGGCCACCCACATCCTGTGAAAGAACATAAGAAAAAATAAATAAAACCCATCACATGTGCGCCCAGCTTCAGAGATACTGGACTTGAAAGGTTTGGGGGAACTCTGCTGATCCCACCCCCACCCCCTCCCTCCCCATAGATGCTGCCAGAGCTGGTGAGTGTTGCTAGAGCTTTCTCCCATTGTGTTATCTTCCCCAATATGGGGACACAGGCACAGGAGAACAGGGGTGATGTGGGAGACATGAGTCTCCCTGGTCTGGGTGTGTTTCAGGGAGGTGGGTGGTACAGATGCTGGGTCTGCCCCTGCTACATCCTACACATGCGCACTGGCCAGCAGCCCTTTGCAAAAGCGCTGACATCAGCGAGGGGAGGTGGGTGGCAGGATGGAGTGAGAGAGAGAGGGAGCAGAGAGAGAGAGAGAGCAGAGAGAGCAGCGCTGCCCACACACACTCACAAAGCCACAGCAGCAGCAGCAGCATGGAGCTGAAAGCCTCACCCACAGCATCCCTGGACAGCCGGAGCTCACTGAGGAGCTACGGGGCAGTGCAGGAGACAGAGTGGAACAGACTGACCGCAGCCCAAGGCAAGTACTCGCTTCCCAGCTGCTGGGGGAGGGTGGCAGCTTGCTGCCTGGGGGTGGGGGCAATAGGTGTGATACAACCTGGGGTGGGCAGGAGAGGCAGGTTGCATCGCTATCCCTGTACAATCCAACAGCAATCTCTGATCTCACCTTCCCCCTGAGTGCCAGAGATAGTCACAGCGGGGATAGATGATACAGAGAGAGTGAGCATTACAGCAGAGGACTGTGCCTCAATGAACAGGGGTAGGGGGGTAGGAAAAGCTTCCCCAGCACTGTAGTCAAATACTCCTTTCCCAAGCAGACAGTCTAAGGTGCAGATTTTAAGTTGCAGTGTACAAATGCAATTATTCTGATGGGTTGATTTTGCAACAACAAAGCCACATTTTGACGCTAATTTGGGCAAAATGTTGGATTCTTTACCCATCATATCCACACACACACACACACACACATATCCAAGTTAGATTGACAATTTTAAAAAAAATCACAGTGGAGATTGCTAAATGTTCTGTTACATCTGACACGACAATGCCACCTGGGAATGGGTTTTAGATTTGGGGGTTTTGCTGACTAAGATTGTACAAAACCTTCCCCCAGGGTAGTTGCTTCAATAGAATATTTATTGCATTTAAAGTGAAGTAGAAACAAACAAAGATTGCCGGAAATACACATCAGGACCACCAGCATCTGTAAAAGGACAGGTTAACATTCCGGGGTTAGATATTCCCAGTGCTCATGAGGAATACAATATGGTCATGCCAACATGGAAACTGAAATTTTGCACAAACTTATTCTGATAATTGAAATGAGCTCATTAATTTCCATCACCCGGTTCACGTTATGTAATAGTAAAACGGTCGAAGCATTCAGCAACATCGGGTGATGAGAGGCATACCTGAGTCAACAATTATTAGTCCATTTAAAATGCTGGCACACTTCATGAATAATCCAGCTCCACGGTCAAATCCCTGCTGTATCCCGGGGCACAATACATACATAAAACAAAATAGTAACCAAATTATTGTTGAGTGACATTGTGCAGTTGTTTGGTCCAGAGCAGCTTGATAGAACAACAATAGAGTTTACTTTAAGACAGTTGTTTTGCAAAGGTTTGCAGAACAATGAATTTCTCTGCACAAAATCAAACATTGCATCTCTAAGATTGCCAGCTTGAATGATTCCACATCCTTCTAGAACCCAGTGTAATAGAAATATAGGGAGGAAATTATTGCTAACGCTAATCCATAAATTACCATACTGCTTATTTACATGAAATCGAATCTTATGCAAGTGTAATTTTTTTCAAAAGTGGATGTATTTTGAATTGCCTGCACATGATATTGAATTTTACATTAGGTGGATTCCTGTGTAACTTTCTCAATAAGGGTAGCACGGTGGCGCAGTGGTTGGCACTGCTGCCTCATGGCGCCGAGGACCCGGGTTTTATCCCGGCCCCGGGTCACTGTCTGTGTGGAGTTTTCACATTGCCTGCGTGGGTCTCAACCCCACAACCCAAAGATGTTCTGGGTAGGTGGATTGGCCACGCTAAATTGCCCCTTAATTGGAAATTTAAAAAAAAACTTTCTCAATAAACCATTCAAATAAAATTAAGTGTAATACCTTAAATCTAGTGTATAGTAGATCTCTAACAAAGCGTTATTTTTGCCTAAGGCCCAGTGTTTGCGTGGGTTTCGCCCCCACAACCCAAAGATGTGCAGATTAGGAGGATTGGCCACGCTAAATTGCCTCTTAATTGGAAAAAATGAATTGGGTACTCTAAATTAAAAAAAAAATTTTTTTGCCTGAGGTGACTTTATCTACATGTCCCTACCCAAACAGTTTGATTAAAGTAAAATTATTGCAGCTCCCCCCCTAATATAGTCTGCAGTGTTAGACAATGCTGAATGTTGCGACTGGCAATGACCAATTGTTTCACACATTCAATCTGGATCAAATGAAAATTTCTGGTCAAGTATCATTTTGTAACATGCTGAGGAAATGCACACACAGACCTAGTCAGTTTTTAATATAGTCTTATCTCAGATGGAAATTCACTTCCTTGTAATATATTGATGTAATAATCACATTTTGCCATCTAGATATTTGAATAGAAAAATGCTAATTTATAGCACAGAAGGAGGCCATCTGTTGCTGACCACTAAGAAGCTAATCAGCCTAATCCCATTTGTGCTAACCAATAAGGAGCTCTCCCGCTTACTCCCACTTTCCAGCTATTGGTCATTAACCCAGTAGGTTACAGGTCTTCAAGTACATATCCTTTTTCAGAACACACTGATGATTTCTGCCTCCACCATCCTTGCAGCTAATTCCAGACCCCAACCATCATCTCAGCATTCAAAATGCCTAAATAAAATGGAATAATCTTTCTTTTTTATGCTGCAATTGTATAAGGTGTTAGTGAGGCCACACCTGGAGTATTGTGTTCAGTTTTGGTCTCCTTACCTGAGAAAGGACGTACTGGCACTGGAGGGTGTGCAGAGGAGATTCACTAGGTTAATCCCAGAGCTGAAGGGGTTGGATTACAAGGAGAGGTTGAGTAGACTGGGACTGTACTCGTTGGAATTTAGAAGGATGAGGGGGGATCTTATAGAAACATTTAAAATTATGAAGGGAACAGATAGGATAGATGCGGGCAGGTTGTTTCCACTGGCGGGTGAAAGCAGAACTAGGGGGCATAGCCTCAAAATAATGGGAAGTAGATTTAGGACTGAGTTTAGGAGGAATTTCTTCACCCAAAGGGTTGTGAATCTATGGAATTCCTTGCCCAGTGAAGCAGTTGAGGCTCCTTCATTAAATATTTTTAAGGTAAAGAAAGATAGTTTTTTGAAGAATAAAGGGATTAAGGGTTATGGTGTTCGGGCCGGAAAGTGGAGCTGAGTCCACAACAGATCAGCCATGATCTCATTGAATGGCGGAGCAGGCTCGAGGGGCCAGATGGCCTACTCCTGCTCCTAGTTCTTATGTTCTTAGGGAGGCTGGTTACCTCATTGGCTGGGTGGCTCATGTGTGGTTCGGAATAATGCCAACGGCATGGGTTTGCTTCCTGCTCCAGCTGGGATACACTTGGAGGCTGCCGCCTTACCCAGCCCCTGAGAGTGGAAGGCAGTGGCAAACTGCCACTGATGAAAACTGCCAAGAAGACGGCCCAGGATGAAGTATTGATTGATTCACAGATTAATAGCCGTTTACAGCACCATGGGAGCCATTCGACCCACCCTGTCCATGCCAGTCGACAAAGATCTGATTACACCAGTCCCATTTTCCAGTGCTTTGCCCATAACTTTGGCAGTCATGGCAGCGCACATGAATATCTAAATGCTTATTGAATGTTACGAGAGTTTCTGACTCCAACAGCCCTTTCAGGAAGGAGTTCCAGACCCACACTACCCTCTGGGTGAAAGAGCAGCAGCAGACAATGAGCTAAGAATATCCCTCTGGGCAGAGGGAATGGAATCTATTTTACATATAATCGGAAACAGATAATCAGTAACAAAGCCAAGGAACATATTTATATGATTTGTTTAAGTCATTAATGGTGAAAGCACTCACACAAGTGGCTCAAGTCCCACTTCTGAGACTGGAGTACAAAAATCAAAGTTAACTCCCCAGGGAAGTGCTGACCAATGTTCCCCCTAAGCTGCTTGGCAGTGCAGCAACTCAAACGGCCTCGCGCAAGCTTGGCACAAGTTGGCTCCTTTAAATTAACCATAAGTTAAAAGATAACAGTGGCGCACACTTAAACAACTCGCCCACGCATCTGAAATATATTGGCGGGAATGTTGGTACTAAGGGAGCGTTGCACTGTGGGAAGTACCGGCTATTTACGAAGGCCCCGTCTTCTCAACCTTGCCCCTCGCCTGAGGTGTGGCGATCCTCAGGTTCAATCACCACCAGTCAGCTCCCCCCCTCCCTCAAAGGGGAAAGCAGCCTATGGTCATCCAGGACTATGGTTACATTACTTATATTTTACCTGTAGGAAGTGCCATCTGTCAAATGAGATGTTAATCTGAGGCCCAGTCGTCTCTTTCAAGTAGATGTAAAAAGATCCCAATGCTATTATTTCTAAAAAGCTGAGGAATCATCCCTGGCGTCCCAGCCAAAATTTAACTCTCAACCACAATCTCCAAAAGCGATAATCTGATCATTATCACATTACTGAAAAGCGCCTTGGGACATTGAGATCTTGCAAGGCACAAGTCTTTTCTTTCTTGATAACATTTCTTATTCACTTCCCTCAGTGATGATATATATAAAAGCAAAACTCGAACATTATCTCTTTTTAAAATAAATTTAACGTACCCAATTCATTTTTTCCAATTAAGGGGCAATTTAGCCTGGTCAATCCACCTACCCTGCACATCTTTGGGTTGTGGGGGTGAAACCCACGCAAACACGGGGAGAATGTGCAAACTCCACACGGACAGTGACCCAGAGCCGGGACCGAACCTGGGACCTCGGCGCCATGAGGCAGCAGGGCTAACCACTGCGCTACCGTGCTGCCCAAAACTCGGAACATTATCAACAGTCAGCTGGTGGTTTTAATCGTGTGTTTTGAATAGGTCTATATTTTTGCCAATTGCACTCATTGTTTCTGATAAGAACATCAATTTACGTTAGCAACTTCTGCTTTGTACCAGTCAGTAAGAAGCGACAGTACATCGCAGTACACAGTTATATGATGAAGCAGGCAAAGTACCTTTATTACTTCAAAAAGTAACTGAATGGTCATTTTCAGCACAGTGGTTAAGAAAATATGCTTCCTTGCCTAGACTTTGAAAATGCAAGTTGCTGTGGAGCAAGATATCCACAATTTGCACACTTCTTACAACAGATATTAATGTCAGAGAAATTCCCAAAAGTGGTTGTGAGGAAGACATCGAGACCAGGGTGCTTTGGCAGAGATGGTCTATTGCTCGCAACTCCTCCGCTCGAACACAATCTCCTCCTTGTGCTTGCTGACACTTCTTTATATACATATATGAGTATTATTAACTAATCAATACCAACACCTGTTCACTTTACTACCTTAAAGTACAAGGGATTTAACATCCATGAACAGAACCTATTGGATACTAACAGTTAATAACATGGACACAAAGCAATAACAGACATCAGGAAGATGCAGCCATACTGGTCAAATGGGAAGACACATGACATGTGAAAATGAATGTAAAAAGTGTGAAGTGATTCATTTAGATAGGGAGGATGAGAGGTAATATAAACTCAGTGGTATAATTCTAAAGGGAGTGCAGGAATGGAGAGAGAGCTGGTGGACAGATCATTGAAAATGGCAGGAGATGTTAAAAACGTACAGGATTGAGATTTTCTTAAGAGCACGATTAAGTTCAAAAACAAGGATGTTATGCCAAACTGGCCCGAGCTGGAGTAGTGTGGCCAATTCTGGGCACTACATTTTTGGAAGGATGCCAAGACCTTGGAGAGGAGATTTACCAAACTGGATACAGGGATTTAAGACTTCTGCTATGTGGAGAGATTAGAGAAGCTGGGGTTTTTCCCCTTAAGAGCAGAGAAAGTTAAGGGGAGATTTGATGGTGCTCACAGCCATGAAATGTTTTGGTGAGTAAGTAAAGAAAAAGTGTTTCCAGAGGCAAAATGATTGATAACCAGAGGTCATAGATTTGAGGCAGTTGGCAAAATGGCGAGAGGCGTCATGAGGAACAAAATGACTAAGTGTGTTGTCATGATCTAGAATGTACTGCCAGAAAGATGATCAATAATAATAATAATCTTTATTGTCACAAGTAGGCTTACATTAACACGGCAATGAAGTTACTGTGAAAAGCCCCTAGTCGCCACATTCCGCCGCCTGTACACGGGGAGAATTCAGAATGTTCAATTCACCTAACAAGCACGTCTTTCGGGACTAATGGGAGGAAACCGGAGCACCCGGAGGAAACCCACACAGACACGGGGAGAATGTGCAGACTCCACACAGACAGTGACCCAAGCCGGGAATCGAACCTGGGACCTTGGAGCTGTGAAACAACAGAGCTACCCACTGTGCTACCATGCAGCCCAAGCAGATCCCATAGTGACTTACAAAAGGAAATTGTTTTGATATCTGGAAAGGAAAGAGTTAAAGGACTGAGGGAAAGAGCAGGGGAGTGGGGCTAATTGGACAGCATTTTTCAAGAGCAGGTATAGTTAGGATGGGCCAAACGATTACCTTCCAAGTTATATTGTTCTATGATTTTATGAGATCTGATATAAATACAACAAGTGTGTCAAAAACATTCAGCTTAAAGGGCATGTGTATTAGCCATTACAGCAAAGGCTGAAATCTGAGCATGATTGAGAGATAAATATTCCAGATTTTGTAAAGAATCTTTAAAAAGGTTAGGGGAATTGGTAAAGGAGCAGTATTGATAAAATACACAATTACTGCCGTGGAAAGTAGCGATCTCAGTAAAGCTGATTTAACAACTCAAACAGTGTAGGCCACTAATGGGCAACCTAGGCTGGTGTGTGATCCTCCTTCTACTCTGTGAGCCACAAGATCAAAATCAGCCTTGTTCACTAACCATGACCCCGTGAATAAGACTCGATACGTTTTAGACACGCCGAATATTTCATGACGAGCTGTGGAAAATGGTTAATTATTTATATATTGATAGAATTCTCAGCAACTTCAAATGGTAAAAACAGCAGGTATCTGCTGTCCTTCAAGATGTTACCAGTCTTGGGTTTGGTAGGTATTGTCTGAGGAGCCATGGTGAGTTCCTGTAGTACATCCTGTAGTTGGTACTCATGGCTTCCATTGTGCATCGCTGGTGGAGGAGGTTGTGGAAGGGGTGCCAGTCAAGCGGGGCTACTTTGTCCTGGATGGTGCCGAGCTTCTTGAGTGTTGTTGGAGCTGCATTCGTCCAGGGAAGTGACTTGCAGATGGTGAAGAGGCTTTGGAATTGAGTTACGTGCCACAGGATTCCTAGCCCCTGACCTGGAGTTTGATTTCTCGGTGTCAGTTCAAAGATACTGCTTGATAATGTTTGTTTGGTAAGGGTACCGAGGGATCTGGAACAAAGGCAGGTGGTAAGTACAGTCGAGGTACAGCGTAACGATGAGCAGCCTCAAGGTTCCTATATTAAAATCCTTGCATTGATAACATCAATGTGCTTCCAGATTGAACACTTCCGTTACAGTTACTTATTCCTAATTAGTTGGAGCAGCACGGTAGCATAGTGATTAACACAGTTGCTTCACAGCTCTAGGGTCCCAGGTTCGCTTCCCAGCTGGGTTACTGGCTATGCGGAGTCTTCACATTCTCCCCGTGTCTGCGGGGTTTCCTCCGGGTGCTCCGGTCTCCTCCCACAGTCCAAAGATGTGCGGGTTAGGCAGATTGGCCATGTTAAATAGCCCTTAGTGTTCAAAAAGGGTAAGTGAGTATTACTGGGATACGGGGATAGGGTAGATATGTGGGCTTGAGTAGAGTGCTCTTTGTAAGGGCCGGTGCAGACTGGATGGGCCGAATGGCCTCCTTCTGCACTGTAAATTCTATGATACAACTATGAGTTTTCATGTTATTTCCTTTTTGTTATATATGATTCAAACTATTTTGATAGCACGCTAATGTCTGGAATTGGCAACTATTGTAAAGGTTGTTGCTTATAATTTTTCTATTGTAAAGCATAACACAGTATGTAATTATTATTGACTCATGGTGTTTTAATGTGGAGTTACAGAGTGTTGGTTGCTTTGGCAGTTTTGTATTGCAGTGCTGATCGTCAACAAAAATATGGTTAACTCTTTAGCGACCCAAATAGCAAATAATTCTCCATTTTTGTGTGCATGGCAAATTGAGATTTCTTTTCAGGGATTGCAAACACAAATATTATTCCAAATTATAGTACCAGGTTCTCTTGGGATTGTATTGCATTGCTCTGTCTGTCTAAGGCAATTGTTGAGAATTTTTTTCACAGTTGTTTCTTTTGTTGTTTCTACTAAAGTTGTAGATGGCATACTTAATTTTGGGTGCTACCGTGTCGCAGTGGTTAACACTGCTGTCTGACAATACCGAGGACGGGTTCAATCCTGGCCCCGGGTTATTGTCCATGCGGAGTTTGCACATTCTCCCCGTGTCTGCGTGGGTCTCACCCCCACAACCCAAAGATGTGCAGGGTAGGTGAATTGGCCATGCAAAATTGCCCCTTAATTGGGAAAAAAAATAATTGGGTACTCTAAATTTATATTTAAAAAAGTATACTTAATTTTTCATCATAGAATCATAGAATCCCTACAGTGCAGAATGAGGCCATTCAGCTGTCTGAAAGAGCACCCTACCTTGGCACACGTCCTCACCCTATCCCGTAACCCAGTAACCCCACCTAACCTTTTGGACACTAAGGGGGAATTTATCATGGCCAATCTCCTAAACTGCACATCTTTGGACTGTGGGAGGAAACTGGAGCACCCGGAGGAAACCCACGCAGACACAGGGAGAAGGTACAAACACCACGGTAGCACAGTAGCATTGTGGATAGCACAATGGCTTCACAGCTCCAGGGTCCCAGATTCGATTCCGGCTTGGGTCACTGTCTGTGCGGAGTCTGCACATCCTCCGCGTGTGTGCGTGGGTTTCCTCCGGGTGCTCCGGTTTCCTCCCACAGTCCAAAGATGTGCAGGTTGGGTGGATTGGCCATGATAAATTGCCCTTAGTGTCCAAAATTGCCGTTAGTGTTGGGTGGGGTTACTGGGTTATTGGGATAGGGGGAGGTGTTGACCTTGGGTAGGGTGCTCTTTCCAAGAGCCGGTGCAGACTCGATGGGCCGAATGGCCTCCTTCTGCACTGTAAATTCTATGATCTATGACCACACAGACAGTTCTTGGGAATCGAACCTGGGTCCTTGGCACTTTGAGGCAGTAATGCTAACCACTGTGCCACTGCATCGCCCCACATAATCCCTTAATAATCACCATATAATTTCTTACCAATGTTGATTTACGTGGCCTCATGATTGGCCCAAAGTACATAGAACCTTTACTCCAAAACTTTAACTGGTGATTAGTATTCGTGACAATCATGGTGGCCTTATTTACTATCGATCCCAACACTTCATTAAGTACACAGGTACATAGGGGAGGCAGCATCATAGTGGTATTGTCAGTGAACAACTAACCCAGGCGAATGCTCTGGAGACCTAGGTTTGAATCCCACCATGGTAGATGGTGAAAGGTGAAATAAGAAGAAAATTTAGAATCAAAAGTCTCACGATTACCATGGAACGGTTGTTGTAAAAACCATCTGGTTCACTGATGTCCTTGAGGGAAGGAAATCTGCCGTCCTTACCTGGTCTGGCCTACATGTGACTCCAGATCCACAGCGATATGGTTGACTCTTAAATGGCCCTTGTCCCATGAATGAATACCAAAAAGAGTCTGTGCGTGCAATCTTCATGAGAAATTAATAAAATGTTCTGTTTACTGCAAATGGAATTCCCCATTCACTAACTGTAGCTTTAAGCTCAAGCACCACTTATTTGAATATAAAGCTCTTGGCCTGTTTCTATTTATTTGGGCAAAATTTTAAAATATTTTGAGCCATTGATCACATGATTTTTCTTAACCCTGCCTTTGAGACATTTCCAGACAATCGGTGGAAGCATGTGTACCTTCAATTCTGGTTTTGGTTTATTTTGTCATTCAAAATGTTAAACCAAAACTTACGTCTCATTCATACATTGAAACTTTCCAGTTCTTTATCTCTAAAGATGTGTTGGTTTCTCACACTAAGTATTATCCATGATATTTTGGGTGCCAAAATAAGCTTTTTGGATTTATTATTAAATAACGTATGAATATTTATTGTGTTGATCATGTAGAATTTCTGAAATCCTGCCTCAGTGTTGCAGAGGTTTATCTAACTTAATTATTTTGATGTTACAAACACCATGAAAATACAACATATTTGTCACGGATAGTTTTTTTTTCCCTATGCATCTTGCACACACGATTAGATTTATAAGGTTGTATCTGTATTTTGTTTTTTGCATGTTTCCTGTTTTTTGAATACATACCTTGATTTCTATTAATATTCTGCTCCATTTTTGACTTTCAGAATCAACAAACTTAGAATTCAGCTGAAAAGTGACAATGATTGTGGGCGCGATTTAATGGCAATGAAATAGAGTGCTGTTTTGGGTGCGCTTAGCAGGGGTTTTCCCCCAGCCCTTGCAGCCCGAGAACGACCCCACTATTAAAATTTTAAAAAAATAAAAAATTGCTTATTGTCACGAATAGGCTTCAATGAAGTTACTGTGAAAAGCCCCTAGTCACCACATTCCGGCGCCTGTCCGGGGAGGCTGGTACGGGAATCGAACCGTGCTGCTGGCCTGCTTGGTCTGCTTTAAAAGCCAGCGATTTAGCCCAGTGAGCTAAACCAGCTTCATTTTCGGTCCTTGGCGCGGAGCGCACCACTGAGGCCCCACTGAGCCTCAATTCCTGCACTAACAAGCTGAGCTTACCAGTGTAGGAAGAGATCGGGCCCCCATCCCCCCCATCCCCACCGCAGTCTCCGGACCCCCGGTGCCCCAATTTGCACACATCCCGCCTCGTCGGGGAAGGGCACAACCTGGGCCTGAGACCCAGCAAGGGCAAGGTGCCACTTGGGCCCCTTGCCACTGTGAGACTGGCTCCCTGGCAGTGCCCAGATGGCATCTTGAGCACCAGGGTACCACCCTGCCCAGAGCCCTGGGGGGTCCTGTTCATCTAGGAGACTCCCTCCCCAAATGCCGGTACGCCTGGTGCATCGTTGTGCAAACCAATGCCAAACGGTGCCCGCTTGAGGTCTCCGAGGCAAGACTGTTAGGTACTGTGCCTTGAGTAACTGACATGAACATATTTATGTGAGCTTAGCTGCGCAGTTAAATATGCAAATCTGGACCCCGCCCATTGAGGCCTCTCATGAGATTAAAAAAAAAATTTAATTTAGAGTATCCAATTCTTTTTTTTCCCAATGAAGGGGCAATTTAGCGTGGCCAATCTGCCTAACCTGCATGTCTGTTGGGCTGTGGGGGTGAAACCCAAGCCGCAAACATGGGGAGAAAGTGCGAACTCCACACGGACAGGACTGGGTTTCGAACCTGGGACCTCAGTGGCGTGAGGCAGCAGTGCTAACCACTGTGCCACCGCGCTGCCCTCCTCTCATGAGACTTACCGTCCTCGTCACGTCCCGAGTCAGTGGGACAAAGCTGTGAGATCACATCCTTTATGTTCCAAAATAAGTTCACAATTTCAAGACTGCCATGTCAAAACATATTTTATAATCAAAAATATCTTTATACAATATTGCCCATTATGTTAATATCGAATTTGCTTTTAACACATTCAGTTATTTAATTAGTATTAAAATGAGGAGACTTTAAATACTTCATTGAGCTTTTAATTGCTAATGCCTTTTATATGTGATGCTTTTGAGCTTCTCATTGTTATTTGATGGCCTTTTTGTTTTGTGCAGTGTTTCCGTTTAGTGTTTACACTCGAGAAGGCTATTTAAACCACGTGTAGTCTCTGTACACCTTTTATCAGAAGAACGATCTGTCTGCTTAAGTTACAAAGACTGATGAGCTGAATGGAAAGAAATGGCGAACTGACATTTGTATTAACTTCCTGTAACTTCAGAATATTGGAAAGGGCGAGGGAGGTCTTGTGGCACAGTGGATGTCCCAAACTCTGGACCAGGTGATCTAGGTTCAAGTCCAACACCAGGACTTGTCGGCCACGGAGGGAGATTTGCAATGTGGTTCAATGGGATAATCAGCTTGGGGATCCTTCCACCATTACCCCACAGGGTAAAAGGTGTGTGAAGATAGGCTTAAAGAATCTGAAAGAGCTCTCCTTCCAATGAGTTACTTTTGAAACCTAGCCACTGTTATACACACAATCACAACCACCAACGTTGCACACAAACAACAAATAAACAAATAAGGGGCGGTTCTCCGGCCATGTTGCGCCTGGCGCAAATCCCGCTATGTTGAGAGAATTCCGGGAGAGGCCCGAAATGGGATTTGCGCTCGGTGTTAAATAGTTTCTGATGCTCCCGGCCCACTCCAGCTGGTGTGATCAGGATCTCACCCAGACTAGTGAGATTAAAATTGAGCTGGAGGGGGCTAGGTTGGGGCTATTCCCAGAATGGGATCATTTTGGCTCTGTGAAGCCTTGAGCCTGTTTTCTTTCATGTTTAACACCTTGCTGCAGCTTGTCTGCCCAAACATCCTCTCACAGGACAGAGCATTCTAAAGCCTATCTGTCCTAAAGCCCTCTCACAGGACAGAGCCATTCTGCGGCCTGTCTGTTCTAAAATCCTCACAGGACACAGCCATTCTGCAGCCTGTTTGTCCTAAAACCCTCACAGGACACAGCCATTATGCAGCCTGTCTGTTCTAAAACCCTCTCACAGGACAGAGCCATTCTGCAGCCTGTCTGTCATAAAACCCCCTCACAGGACACAGCCATTCTGCAGCCTGTCTGTTCTAAAATCCTCACACGACAGAACCATTCTGCAGCTTGTTTCTTGGAGAAACATTTTACACCGGAGGACGGGTTGCTGGGGGAACGGCGTAGTTTGCAGGCCAAACTTGACTTGTTGACCACCAGAAAGGCGGAGACACAGTGGAGGAGGTCGCACGGTGCGGTATTTGAGTATGGGGAGAAGGCGAGCAGGATGTTGGCGCATCAGCTCCGCAGGCGAGATGCGGCTAGGGAAATTGGTGGAGTGACGGACAGCGGTGGGAATGTAGTACAGAAGGGGACAGAAGTAAATGGGGTCTTTAGGGACTTCTACGAGGAACTGTACCGGTCAGAACCTCCGATGGGGAGAGGGGGGATGGAGAGCTTCATGAACAGGCTATGGTTCCCAAGGGTTCAAGAGGAGCTGGTAGAGGGGCTGGGGGCGCCGATAGAGTTGGAGGAGCTAGTCAGGGGGATTGGACAAATGCAGTCAGGTAAGGCGCCGGGGCCGGACGGGTTCCCGGTGGAATTTTATAAAAAGTATGCGGATCTGGTGGGTCCCCTGTTGGTGCGAGCCTTCAATGAGGCATGGGAGGGGGGGGGCTTTGCCCCCGACGATGTCGTGGGCACTGATCTCTCTGATCCTGAAGCGGGATAAGGACCCCTTGCAGTGTGGATCATACAGGCCAATCTCGCTCCTCAATGTTAACGCTAAGTTGCTGGCGAAGATCCTGGCCACCAGGATAGAGGACTGTGTGCCAGGGGTGATACACGAGGATCAGACAGGATTTGTCAAGGGACGGCAGCTCAACACAAATGTGCGGAGACTGCTAAATGTTATTATGATGCCGGCAGTGGAGGGGGAGGCGGAGATAGTGGTGGCGCTGGATGCGGAGAAAGCGTTTGATAGAGTTGAGTGGGGGTACCTGTGGGAGGTGCTGGAGCGGTTCGAATTCGGGGAGGGATTCATCAAATGGGTGAGGCTGCTCTACGCGGCTCCGATGGCAAGTGTAGTTACCAATGGAAGGAGATCGGAGTACTTCAGGCTCTACCGTGGGACCAGGCAGGGGTGCCCCCTGTCCCCCTTGCTCTTTGCATTGGCGATTGAACCTTTGGCTATGGCGTTGAGGGAGTCAGGGAGATGGAGGGGTCTGGTGCGGGGTGGGGAGGAACATCGTGTATCGCTGTATGCGGACGACCTGCTGTTGTATGTGGCGGATCCAGTAGGGGGAATGCCGGGAATGATGGAGCTGTTAGCGGAATTTGGGGGCTTCTCGGGCTATAAGTTAAATTTAGGCAAGAGTGAGGTATTTGTAGTACACCCGGGTGATGAGGAGGAGGGAATTGGGAGACTCCCATTTAAGAGGGCAGTGAAGAGTTTCAGATACCTGGGGGTGCAGGTGGCCAGGAGTTGGGGGACTCTCCATAAGCTTAATTTTACCAGGTTGGTGGAGCAGATTGAGGAGGAATTTAAAAGGTGGGACATGGTGCCGCTATCGCTGGCGGGCAGAGTGCAGTCCGTCAAAATGACGGTTCTCCCGAGGTTCTTGTTCCTCTTTCAGTGTTTGCCCATCTTTTTCCCTAGGGCCTTTTTTTAGAAGGGTGACTTGCAGCATCATGAGCTTTGTTTGGGCGCATGGGACCCCGAGGGTGAAGTAGGTCTTCTTGGAGCGGGGTAGAGATGGGGGGGGGGGCTGGCGTTATCCAATCTCTCGGGGTATTATTGGGCGGCCAATGTGTCGATGGTGCGCAAGTGGATAATGGAGGGGGAGGGGGCAGCATGGAAACGGATGGAGAGGGCGTCCTGTGGAGATACAAGCCTGGGGGCCCTGATAACGGCGCTGTGGCCACTCCCTCCTACGAGGTATACCACGAGTCCGGTGGTGGCGGCTACCCTCAAGATTTGGGGGCAGTGGAGGCAACATAGGGGAGAAGTGGGGGGCTCGATGGAGGCTCCGTTAAGGAGGAACCATAGGTTCATCCCAGGGAACATGGATGGGGGATTTCAGGGTTGGCACAGAGCGGGCATCAGACAGCTGAGGAACCTGTTTATCAACGGGAGGTTTGCGAGCCTGGGGGAGTTGGAGGAGAAATTTGGGCTCCCCCCGGGGAACATGTTCAGGTATCTGCAGGTAAAGGCATTTGCTAGGCGGCAGGTGGAGGGATTCCCTTCGCTTCCTGCGAGGGGGGTGAGCGACAGGGTGCTTTCGGGGGTCTGGGTCGGAGAGGGGAAGATATCTGATATCTACAAGGTTATGCAGGAGGCGGAGGAGGCGTCAGTAGAGGAGCTGAAAGCTAAGTGGGAGGGGGAACTGGGGGAACAGATCGAAGACGGGACATGGGCTGATGCTCTGGAGAGGGTTAATTCTTCCTCTTCGTGTGCCCGGCACTGGAGGAGTTCTGGAAGTGGGTGGTGAGGACAGTGTCGAGGGTGGTGGGATCCAGGGTCAAGCCAGGATGGGGACTCGCGATTTTTGGGGTTGGGGTGGAGCTGGGAGTGCAGGAGGCGAAAGAGCCGGTGTGCTGGCCTTTGCGTCCCTAGTAGCCCGGCGAAGGATCTTGCTACAATGGAAGGACGCGAGGCCCCCAAGCGTGGAGACCTGGATCAATGACATGGCGGGTTTTATTAAGCTAGAGAAGGTCAAATTCGCCCTGAGAGGGTCGGTACAAGGGTTCTTTAGGCGGTGGCAACCTTTTCTCGACTTTCTGGCTCAACGATAGGGTACAGGGACAGTAGCAGCAGCAACCCGGGGGGGGGGGGGGGGGGGGGGGGGGGGGGGGGGGGGGGGGGGGGGGGGGGGGGGGGGCGGACAATGACTATGTTTGTTTATTTAATTTTAATTTATTTTTAAGTTCTTCTGTTGTTCATTGGGGTTGGGGGGTGGGGGATGTGATACATGCGTCGATACGGTCTGGGGGTGTTACAGTTGTTATGGGTTATTTTGTTGCATTTCATTGTTTGTCGTTATGTTTTATATTTTCTGTAAAAAATTCCAATAAAAATTATATTAAAAAAAAGATAATGGGGAGGGGGAGTTGGGTCACCCTGATGCCTGTGTGTGGGGGGGGTAATGACTTGAACATTTAGTGGTGGGGAGGAGAATTCTGCCCCAGCTTTTTTCCCGCTGTTACCAGACTCCTGAATGGCCCTCGTATAGACTGAACTGATATTTCTCTGCAGCTTCTCTGCAGCTACAGCACTACACTCCGTATATTTCACCCAATATCTGTGTCTATGTATATACTTTGTGTGTTTATGTATGTCCTATGTTTTTTCAAGTATGGAATGATCTGTCTGGACTGTACGCAGAACAAAACTTTTCACTGTACCTCAGTACAGGTGACAATAAATCTAAATCTAATAGAAAGATTTTTTTAAAGGCTCCAAATTTTGCTAAATAAACTAAATGCAAACTAAATAAATGACTAAATCTGTAAAAAGTGCTTTGATTCCTTTGTGATCTGGGCAGGTGAAACATTCTCAGGGAAGTCACCATTGCTAAATTATTTGAGTAAGCCATAAATAGCATTGTGGAGTACAATTTAATTGTGCCTCTTGAGTTAGCATACTGATCTAATATGGAGCCAGACGTCACACAATTGCATGAAATTAGTGCTCCTGCCTCCCAGTCGAAGTGGCTATGTTCCGAATTTGAGCTGCAGTGTACACACCATAGGCTCCCACTTGTTTTTGCTTGTAGAGAATCAGAATGCCATTGTGTACCTCTCGGAGAATCAGCAAAGATTGGGGCAATAAGGAAACCATTTGACCCTCCTCTCAGCAAAGCAACAAGGCCTGGGAAGAATTTTAGTGAAGACTTAGAAAAAAGGCCTTCCTCAACATCCTTGCGAAAATAACTTTAAAAGATTAATTCAGAAACCTCTCACTGTGAATACACAGTGGAGCGGATTTGGTATTTGCGCCGTAAAGGCAGCATTATAGGTTTCAGGTGGATTGCGGCTACATGTGAATTTTGGTTACGTGTGAATTACAGCCTTCATTTTAAGCAATCTGATTTAGAATGTAACAGAGCAAGAGAACGACTGCTTCAATCTAATAGTGATTGATGATGCTCAAATTATTTTGAATTATTTTGGGGAAGAAAATATTCCGTTTGCTGCTTAGTATGTGCGAATTGGTGAAACTGGTTTGATTTGGTACCAGTCAACATTAGTGGGCCAATAGCCCGTGACACATGCAATAAAGATGGTTTTGGTTGATAGGCATGGCTAGAGTTTGGAATGTTTCCAGTTCATTTACTGTGGCTTCACTGTGTGTCCACACTTCCAGATCAACTTGACATCATCTCGATGGCTGACTTGACCATGATACCTGATGAAATTGAAATAGAAATGACACGAATACAGCGGCTTCGAGAGGTATTGGTCAGGAGGGAATCGGAACTCCGATTTATGTAGGTATTTGGACGTTTAATTCACTATGAAACCGTGTGAATAATGGCTGTATTGTTTGTCCACAGCATTCTGTGCACAGTGTTTTAAGGTGTGTTAACACTGAGATGCAGCATCTTCTTTATTCGTACTTCATTTAAAGATTTTACTGCTTTATATCCGCAAAACAGAATTTTTAAAAAATTTAGAGTACCCAATTATTTATTTTTTTTGTTTGTTTGCTTTTTGCAATTAAAGGGCAATTTACCATGGCCAATCCTCCTAACCTGCACATCTTTGGGTTGTGGGGGTGAAACCCATCCAGACACGGGGAGAATGTGCAAACTCCTCACGGACAGTGACCCAGGGCCGGGATTCGAACCCGAGCCCTCAGCACCGCAGTCCCAGTGCTAACCACTGCGCCACCGTGCTGCCCTGCAAAACAGCATTTTAAATAGATAGTTTAATGGTGCCGTGTTTTCAGTGTCAAGTTACTTACCGTGAAATGCTAGAACGTGAGATCGCTACTGTAGTACATAATGTTTGACATACTCAGTACTGAATGGATCCCAGCAATTTCCCTAAATAGAACCAAGTTAAAGAAATTAACTGTTGAACGTGATGAATTGTATCAAAATGTACTTTTACGGGTGGCATGTGGCGCAGTGGTTAGCACTGGGACTGCGGCGCTGAGGTCCCAGGTTCGAATCCCGGCCCTGGGTCCCTGTCCGTGTGGAGTTTGCACATTCTCCCCGTGTCTGCGTGGGCTTCACCCCCACAACCCAAAGATGCGCAGGTTAGGTGGATTAGCCACGCTAAATTGCCCCTTAATTGGAAAAAGAAAATTTGGTACTCTAAATTTATGAAAACAAATTTAAAAATATGTACTTTTAAAAAAAATGCTCAAACAAATAAGCAAAAGGTGCTTTAGGCGTACGGTTTGAACATAGTTACTTTGCTTACTGATGCGTTTATGCCTCATATGTGTCAGATTAAGGGGGCGAGCGCCGAAATGAGGAGGGATTTCTTTACTCAGAGGATGGTGAATCTTTGGAATTCTCTGCTCCCGAGAACTGTGATAGCTCAGTCACTGAGTATGTCCAAGATTGAGTTCGATAGGTTTCTACATGTTAAAAACACCACGGGATACGGGGATAGTGCAGGAAAATGGTGTTGACGGAAAGGATCAGCCACAATCTCATTAAATGGCGAATTGGCTTCGAAGGGCTGAATGGCCTCAGCTTGCTCCTCTTTCTTATGTTCTTACATCAAGTCACGCTGTTCTTTATTCTGACTGAAGCAGCTAAATTTAACATTGATGTATTTTTACCTCATCACTAACGAATAGGTTGACATATAATTAGAATCTTGAAATTTAACCTTCACAAATGGTCAGATTTTGTCATTCTAGTTGAAAGCAGACCTTAAATTGGCACAGATGTCTACTTGTACGTATAAGCCTAGACTTATTTAGTTTATTAAAAAAAAAATTTAGAGTTCCCAATTCATTTTCTCCAATTAAGGGGCAATTTAGCGTGGCCAATCCACCTACACTGCACATAACGTAAGAACTAGGAGCAGGAGTCGGCCATCTGGCCCCTCCAGCCTGCTCCGCCATTCAATGAGATCATGGCTGATCTTTTGTGGCCTCAGCTCCACTTTCCGGCCCGAACACTATAACCCTTAATCCCTTTATTTTTCAAAAAACGATCTATCTTTATCTCAAAAACATTTAATGAGGGAGCCTCAACTGCTTCACTGGGCAAGGAATTCCATAGACTCACAACCCTTTGGGTGAAGATGTTCCTCCTAAGCTCAGTCCTAAATATACTACCCCTTATTTTGAGGCTGCACTTCTTTGGGTTGTGGGGACGAAACCCACGCAAACACGGGGAGAATGTGCAAACTCCACACGGACAGTGACCCAGAGCCGGGATCGAATCTGGGACCTCGGCGCCTTGAGGCAGCAGTGCTAACCACTGCGCCACCGTGCTGGCCCTAGCCTTATTTAGTTGTCATAAATAGTAACCACATGGTGTCGTAAAGCCTCTGTTAAGGAATTTGATAAGCATTCGTAGAGTAACATCACTCTCAATAAATTCCAGACCACGTTTTTGCTTCATTCATGAATATTTTATTTCTTGAAAATATTAATCGGCAGAAAAGACACAATTATAGGATTTCAGCTCTTTATCAGTGTTGACCAGTCGTTACGACCACCTAGGCTAGTGCAGGGTCAATTCCAGTTTCATTTGACCCTGAGTTGTGACACAATTGAAATTAACAAATTAATTCTTAGAACAACACCCAAAGTCTTTGGCTGCTCAATAAGTACGTCACCAGGTTTGTAAATTTAAACACAATTAATATTTATTAATAACAATAACAGGCACCAACTACAACTGATTAACTATTCTAGTTCCTAAGCCTCCTCTTTAACTTGCCCCACCCTCTACACATACATAAGACGGACAAACACAGAGGGGAAAGAGGGGTGTAAAGGAAAATATAAGAGAAGTTAAAAGGATAATAGTCTCTTTTGCAGATGGAGTCTTCCAGTCCACCTTTTTTCAGTCTAAACCTCTAGTTGGAATTTTAAGTTTACAGTCTGTAATGGTTTTCACTGTTGATTAATCCAGGTCTCAACAGCTCTCTGCAGATTCAGAAAACAGCAGCTCGGCAATATTTCTGTAGAGAGAGGGAGAGACAGCCACTCACAGCTCCTCCTCTTGTTATCCAGAATCTGACTTCCCAATCCTAGGGGCGCAATTCCCCCCCCCCCCCCCCCCCCCCCCCCCACCACGCCGGGAGGGAGAATCGCGGGGGCGCCGGGAGAGTCCCGCCACGCCGCCCCGGCACCCGCATGTGATTCTCCCGCCTCCCCAAATCGGCACTGTGACATTTATGGCTGGCCGCTCGGAGAATTGCCACTTGCCGTTTGCAATGGGCGAGCGGCGATTCTCCGGCCCGGATGGGCCGAGCGGCCTGCCCAATACGCCGTGTTCCCGCTGGCGCCGACCACACCTGGTCACTGCCGGCGTGAACAACGCGGGAACTCTGCAGGGGCGGCCTGTGGGGTGGGGGATCCAGCACCCGGGGGGGGGGGGGTGCTCAAAAGGGGTCTGGCCCACGATTGGTACCCACCGATCGGCGGGCTGGCCTCTCTGAAGGAGGCATTCCTTTCCTCCGCCACCCCGCAAGATCGCTCCGACATTTCTTGCGGGGCACCCGCGGGGAGGACGGCAACTGCGCATGCGCGGGTGATGTCATTTACGTGGCGCTGGCCGCATAATTTACATGGCGCCAAGGCCAGGCGCGCGTAAATGACGCGGCGCCGCTCCTAGCCCCCCGGGGGTGGGAGAATAGAAGGCGAGGAGCGGCCTCCGATGCCGGAGTGAAACACTCCAGTTTTCACTCCGGCATCGGCACTTAGTCTCCCGTTGGGAGAATCCCGCCCTAGGTTCTCCAAAAACCATCCAACAAGGTTTGGACCCAATCACCGCCTGTCGCCAGGCAGAATATGACCTTTTGTCAATTCTTTGGCCACCGGCCAAACAATCAAACTGAATCCCTCCGATCTCTCGGGTGCCAGAAGGTCTGAGTTTTTTCTGTTCAGAAGCTAAACCTCCAATAGCACGGTGTACTATTTTTGCGACTTTGGAGTTCTTCACTTCCTCTGCTCAACTTAAAGCTATATGTCTATTAAATATCCATGGATCGAAATCATGACAACAAAGTAAAAGAAATAGAAAATGAGGGAATCAACAGGAAGGTCCTTACAAAGTCAGACAGTTCAGTTACTAATCTTGAGTAAACAAGCTGAATCTGTAAATCTGTCATTTTTATGTACACATTTCTACAGGTTTTGGGCCTTAGATATTCTCTTGGATTGGTCAAGCCCTCTGTCATCTTGTGTTCAGAAGTGTGCCTGGACTGCACATTATTTCATTAAACAATAATGTAACTCGGAGCGTGGAATAACAACGCACAGCGGTGCGGTCTGATCGTCCCTTTCCGATAAGTGCCCGTGCGTGCTGCTCTAATGTTTTGAAAATGGACCAAGAGGCACTTTGTAACCTGATGCCAGAAACTAATCATGGAGCTGCTTTATTTTACAGGCAGCAAGGGAATGTACAGAGTAATAGTCAAAACACATTTCACTTTTGCTTCACTCAATCCCGCCTCCCTTCTGGGGAAATAAAGAGATGGCAAACCAGCTCTGTCCTTTTGGAACTGCTAACTTGATTTGGGCATTAACTTCTCATTGCACAGATTGAACTTTTATATTGTAGCTCCTGGGCCTGGGTCCAAGACTTATTCCTTGCAATCTCTTGTGTGGAACCTGATTACATCCATTTGTCATTCCCTGACGGTTTCTAGCCAGGGGAGGGGGCTGCTAAACCAACTTACTCTTTGTTCACCTTCTGCTGTTCTCAAAGTGAATGGAGCTTTCATGGATAATAGGCTTTTGTATCAGTTTAATACAGATGGCGAGCTGTGAATTTCATAAACTGTCTGACTTGATGCCTGCAGCCTATGGCTTTTTTTTAAAGAAAACTCTGCTTGGGTTTAAAACATGTAACATTAAACTTAATGCAGCCCCAACATTTTATAGAGTATTAGAATGGTTACAGCATCAAAGGTGGCCGTTGGGTCCATCACGTCTGCGCTGTTCTCTTCAAGAGCAACTCAGCTCGTTCCACACCTCCATCCTTACCTTGTAGCTCTGCAATTTTGTTTCTTATGCCCTTTCACTGGCCCATCTGTGTCCTCTTGAAGTCTCTCACTATTCTCCTCGCTGTTCACTGAATTTAAATGAAATGAAAATCGCTTATTGTCACGAGTAGGCTTCAAATGAAGTTACTGTGAAAAGCCCCTAGTCGCCACATTCCGGCACCTGTTCGGGGAGGCTGGTACGGGAATTGAACCGTGCTGCTGGCCTGCCTTGGTCTGCTTTAAAAGCCAGCTCTTTAGCCCAGTGTGCTAAACCAGCTGTGTCACCTGCACATTTTGAAATTGTGACCCACACACCCAAGTACCGGTATTTAACATAGATGAAGAAAAGCGGAGGTCCCAGTGCCGGTCCCTGAAGAACACCACTGTATACTCCAGTTCACTGCCACTCTCTTCCCTGTCACTCAGCCATGCTGCTAGTGTTCATGTTATTCCATAGGCTTTAACTTTGCTGACAAACCTGTTGATCAGCACCTTCTCAAACATCTTTCGAAAGTCATATGCACTTGATTGTTGTAAGATGTTCTATGTAGGTCAAAAAAGGGCACAGAGCCTTATATAGCTTAACGATAAGTGTTCGTTGACTACTTATAACTATATACATCTTTATAGTATAAGGTCGAAGCTAGGAGTTGTCTCCATGCTTGCCTCTACATGCGTCTCTGTTCAATGACTGCCCTCTAGACTCAGGCCAAGGCGTTCCTTTACATCAGACTGTGGGTGGTACTGTACCCAGTGGCACATCAGTGCCCTCTATACCAGGTGCTTATCTACCTCGTTCCCCTCATCTACCCTCTCCATCATTGCAAAACAGTCGAGGTAGTTAAACACGATTTGCTTTTAATAAACCTGTGCTGGCTTTCTTGCCAATTGACAATGAAGAAAAAGATTGTGTAAACTTCTTGACATGTTGTTCAAACTAAATTGTATTATTTTAAATCCCAAAAAACTGAGTGTCAGTTTCAGCTACGAAATGGGCCTGTATCTCTTCAGCCCATAGCTATGTTTTTACTCCAGATTCTCAGGCACTCTGTGCACAGGGAATCTGGGGTTGGTTGGGATGCGGGAGGGCCTGAAAGACCGGGCAACGCTGGCTCCACAGAGATCGGGGCGCCATCCTTAAAGGACACCCCAATCTGCATTTGAAATATGCTCCCCTCCCACCCCCACGGACAGAGGTGTTGCCACCCCAAGCATCGGGGTGAGCGCTCTGTCATAACCATCGGGGGTGATCCCTCCCCCCAGGCATCAGAGCGACCCCCCCCCCCCCACACACACATAAGGAGAACCCCCTCTCAATGGGGCTCCCCAGAGGGTATAACCCTGGCACAGCCCCCTGACAGTACCGGGGGCAGTGCCATGGAATGTTCCTTTCCCCTCAGGGGCTACACTTACCTTTGCATCCCCGGCGTGTTCCCATTGACTGCCTCCAGCGAGGTATGAATATTCAGCGAGGGAGGAACATATGGCGGGGAAGCCCTTTAATTATATTTAAATTTATTACAATATATTGAATTGAAAGGTGGGAACGTCATTACATCACCGACGAGAAAACGAGACTTCGCTGGTGAGAAAGTCGTTTTTGGATTCTTGCGAGATATTGTATCCTCGTCGCCATTTGCGCTCAAGGCAAAATGCCCCCAGTATGTGAATTAGGACCCTGGGAATCCAAGACTTTACTGAGCAGTTTAGCATCGTTGGCATAAGCAGTGTTACATCGTGTAGAATGTGCATTGTTACTTTCTTTAATTCGGTCATGGACGGGGGCGTCGCAGGCTGTGCCAGCATTTATTGCCCATTCCTAATTGCCCTTGAGGGCCATTTATGAGTCACCCGCATTGCTGTGGGTCTGGAGTCACATATCGGCCAGATCAGGTAAGGACGGCAGATTTCCTGCCCTAAAGGACATTAGTGAACCGGATGGGTTTTTACAACAATCGACAATGGTTTCATGGTCATCGTTAGACTTTTACTACCCGATTTTTATTAATTTCAAATTTCACCATCTGCAGTGGTGGGATTTGAACCTGGCATCCCAGAGCATTACCCTGGGTCTCTAGATTACTAGCCCAGTGATAATACCACCAGGTCACTGCCTCCCCTATCAAAAGATTGTAAACAGGTAACGTACGTTTTCCAGGGGATACATGTTTCCATCTGGTGTAAGACAAGCGGCGATGCAGAAATTTAGGACTCTTTCTGTTACTTGTTGAACATATGAGAAACTTTTATGTTTTCTAATATATTATATAGTTCTCAAAAGTGCTGGGTAACCAGATCTTAACCATTTGTTGAAAATCAGCTGCACCAGATGGTTGCATTTGAGGAGTGTGATTAAATTTGGAGACATTAATGGATTAATGGATAATGGTCACCACATTATAGGAAGGATGTGGAAGCTTTGGAAAGGGTTCAGAGGAGATTTACTAGGATGTTGCCTGGTATGGAGGGAAGGTCTTACGAGGAAAGGCTCAGGGAATTGAGGTTGTTTTCGTTAGAGAGGAGAAGGCTGAGAGGTGACTTAATAGAGACATATAAGATAGTCAGAGGGTTAGACAGTGAGAGTCTTTTTCCTCGGATGGTGATGACCAACACGAGGGGACATAGCTTTAAATTGAGGGGTGATAGATATAGGACAGATGTCAGAGGCAGTTTCTTTACTCAGAGAGTAGTAGGGGTGTGGAACGCCCTGCCTGCAACAGTAGTAGACTCGCCAACTTTAAGGGCATTTAAGTGGTCACTGGATAGACATATGGATGAAAATGGAATATTGTAGGTCAGATAGGCTTCAGATGGTTTCACAGGTCGGCGCAACATCGAGGGCCGAAGGGCCTGTACTGCGCTGTAGTGTTCTATGTTCTATGATTTCCCTCTCCATTTAGAGTGAACGTATTTGATGCTGTTCAGTTTAACGGTCTCCTTTTTACAGTTAAGGAAAGTGGGCAGCCAGGAGAACCATGTGTATCTTTTATCATAATGATGACTTGTGGCGTTGCAGCGTTTTTTTTCTGCCCATCTTAACCCTGCCACGTTTCTCCCCATCCCTCCTGAAAATGTTAATTCCACGTTGGGGTTCAGGCACCTGAGTTCTGAGTGTCTCAACCAAGTGACCGTTCTAAGTCGAGACAGTGAATGTGGGTGGGCTATTCAACTGTGGAACCATCACAGTCAACCCTCCTCCGGTCTTCGTGCAGCAGCCGCACGCACAGATACAGTATTTGAAAACAAGCTGATTTGCCTTCCGTGAGGAGAGTCAAGACCAATTGCATCTTGTCACCCAGCAGAGATCACGTAATTCAACATTGATTGGATTTAAGCTGGGACCTCATTTATCGTATGATTCAGCAGCTTATTATCGTAATTAACTGAGCATTTGTGGGGGAGACCAGTGAAGCATTTCAACGCGAGTTAAATTACTGCACCATATGGTTACCACCAAATGGCCGTGTATTTTCTTTCGCTGAGGACAGACCTACTTTAATCACCAATTTTATTCTGCTTGTTCTTATTTTATTTGCACCACCTTGAGTGAATATTAGTAAAAAAGTCTGCACATTGAAATTTGGTGGAGATGGTGTCGCAATGGTGAGAGGTCTATCAATCCAGATTGGCAGGGTGGGTAATAGTGGGGAAGAATGTCTTAGATACCGTCGGGTTGGTCAGGTGGCAGATAGAATTTAATTTAATTTAACCCTGAAAAGTATGAAGTGATGGACTTTGGAAGGAGTAACAAGACAAGGGAATACTCAATGAATGGTAGGACTCTAACAAGCACAGAGGAACAGAGGGATCTTGGGGTGCTTGCCTGCAGATCCCAGAAGGCAGCAGGGGTGGTTTATATGGTAGTTAAGCAGGCCTACAGGACACTTGCTTTATCGGTCGTGGCCTAGATTATAAGAGCAGAGAGGTTATGTTAAAGCTGCACAAAACTTTGGTTAGACCACAGCTGGAGCACTGGGTGCAGTTCTGGTTGCTGCACTATAGGAAGGAGCTGATTGCACTGGAGGGGGTGCAGAAGAGATCCACTAGGATGTTGCCTGGGATGGAGCATTCGAGCTATGCAGAGAGGCTGGATAGGCTCAGGTTGTTTTCTTTAGAGCAGAGAAGGCTGAGGGGGGGGGGGGGGGGGGGGTGGGGACGACCTGATTGAGGTGTATAAAGGTGTGAAGGGTATGGACAGGGTGGATAAGAAGCAGCTGTTCCCCTTAGTTGAAGGGTCAATAACAAGGGGGCATAGTTTTAGGGCGAGGAACAGGAGGTTTGGAGGGAATTTGAGGAAATTGTTTTTCACCCAGAAGTTGGTGGGAGTCTGGAATGCTCTGTCTGGGAATGAAGTAGAGGCGGGAAATCTCACATCCTTTAAAACGTACGTGGATGAACACTTAGAATGTCGGAACATTCAAGTCCATGGGCCAAGTGCAGGGAAGTGGGTTTAGTGTAGATTTAGTCTAGTTTTGTCAGTACAGACTCGATAAGCCAAAGGGCCTCTTTTGAACTGTATGACTATAATCCAGAGGCCCAGACTAATGCCCTGGGAACTTGGATTCAAATCCCATCATGGAGCTGGTGGAATTTAAATTCAATTAATAAATCTGGAATTGAAAGCTAGTCTCAGTGATGGAGACCATTAAATTATTGATTGTTGTAAAAACCCATCTGGTTCACTAATGTCCTTTAGGGAAGGAAATTTGCCGTCCTTACCCGGTGAGGCTCTCTCAATTACGACGCGAGAGTGAGGTCGGTAATCAAAGGCTTTAATATACAGAGAACAGGACAGCATTCAAGAGAAGTGTGCTCGCCACATGGAGCCTTATCCTATATACTGTTTCCTGGGGGCGTAGCCAGAGGCGGAGTCCCCCAGGGTTCCAAGCCTCTTAAAGGGGCAAGGTATTAAATGTCAGGTACCGTTTACGGCAGTTATTAATACCATTCATCGCACTCGGCCTGGGATACATGTGACTCCGGACCCACAGCAATGTGGTTGACTCTTAACTATCCTCTGAAATGGCTGAGCAATTAAGCCACTTAGTTCAGGGGCAGTTAGGGATGGGCAACAAATTCTGGTCTTACCTTGAAAGAATAAATGAAAAGAAAGATTGACTTGGGTGAAAATATTTCTACGGCTGCCCATAGTGATTGATTAACTTCAAAGTTTTTATAATGGATATCAATAATAAGGCCACCATTTAATGGAGCCAAAATTAAATGAGTCAAATTCACTATAATTAACAGCTGTATATATGAACAACAGGGTTAAGCAAATGCAGTGTTTTATCTACACAAATTGGGTGCTTCTTGAGGTGAATCATTGGATTCAGAACTATTAGAGACTGATAGGAAGAAGCTGCGATACATAGAGATGGAGCTGATTACGGAGATTGCAAGATTAGACCCACAGTCAATGGGTAGAAAATCCAGACCTAATTTAATCTCTCCATGCAGTTGTGAAACTAGTCTTGTCGGTCAACAAATAGATTATGTTTGTACTCATGAGTAACCAACTGGTGAAATAAACTAGTTAATCTTGTACCAGTGAAGGAACCAGATGTTTGAGTTAAGAAAGTATTAAATTAACCTTCCAAAATCTGCAGAATGGAATATAGCAGCACCTGGACAGAGTTCTAATGTGCTGAATTAGACTGTTTGAAAAATATACCAGCTCTTAGCAGAAAGGTCCTTGTAGCTTCACCAGTTCCCAAGATTGATTGAAGTTATTGTGTATCATTTATCACTTTATCCAGACTGGAAATACAGATTCTTGGATTTACAGGTCTCTTTAGCAAAATGAGGATTTTACAGCCACTTGTTAAAAGTTCAAATGTTTGGACTGTCTTAACGTGCTGATACAACAAGGCATATTGATATGGGTAAAGTTACTGACTGCAACCAAACAATGGAAAAGGTGGTCTTTACAAGAGGAAAGGAATTGTGGGAGTGGGAATTAACACCAAGGCTGGACGAATGTAAGAATATATGGATTGTGAAAAGGCCATTCAAATTATCAAGACATGCAAGCTTTATCACAGCTTCTAATTTAATTAATCAATTATTAGTCTAACAAATAGCTTTAACTAGTAATATGTATTAGTTACTGCCGACCAGTTGTGCACTTTTTCGAAGCACAAGAGGATTCATTATGTTTTAACTGAATATTTAATCAACACTCAATATAGACTGGAGGACATATCTTATGAAGAAAGGTTGAGGGAGCTAGGGCTTTTCTCACTGGAGAGAAGAAGGAAGAGAAATGACTTGATAGAGGTGTACAAGGTGATGAGAGGCGTGGATAGCCAGAGACTTTTCCCCAGGGCGGAAATGGCTGTCACGAAGGGACATCATTTTAAGGTGATTGGAGGAAGGTATCGGGGAGATGTCAGAAGTTCTTTACACAGAGAATGGTGGATGCGTGGAATGCACTGCCAGCAGAGGTGATGGCGTCAGAGTCATTAGGGACATTTAAGCGACTCTTGGACAAGCACATGGACAGCAGTAAATTGAAGGGGTGCAGATTAGGTTGATTTTAGATTAGGATAAGTGGTCGGTACAACATCGTGGGCTGAAGGGCCTGTACTGTGCTGTACTGTTCTATGTTCTATGGTTGTAAGCTTAAGTTAGTTTAATTATCTGCTTCTATCTGCCCTGGGGGAAAAGAGAGTTACATGTATTCACACACGAGGCCCTGTCATAGAGTCATAGATGTTTACAGCATGGAAACAGGCCCTTCAGCCCAGCTTGTCCATGCTGCCCAGTTTCTATCACTAAGCTAGTCCTACTTGCCCGCATTTGGCCCATATCCCTCTATACCCACCCTGCCCAAGTAACAACTGCTAACTGTCTAACTGACATTTATGGGGAGGTGGTGATGTAGTGTTGTTATCGCTGGACTAGTAATCCAGAGACCCTGGATAATGTGATTGACTCTGAAATGGCCTAGCAAGCCACTCAGTTCTCGGGAAATTAGGGAGAGGCAACAAATGCTAGCCTCGGCCAGTGACACCCACATTCTACAAAAGAATAACAGAACAAGCTTGTGCCCTTTTCAATGGAGCACATTCCCTGGTCCGTTCCCCATGGTAATGACCTGATGAGTCAGAGTCAGCCTGGTTTGAATCTAAACAAACACTTGGCGGCTCACTGGAGCATTCTCCGTGGCAACACCTCGATCAATCAGAATCCTTTTGCCAACTAATCGGCACTCTCTTCTCATGCGGTATAAATTGTTGTTCCTTTTAGATTTGGTATTCTTTCAAATCTGTCCTGTTGAGTCCAGGATAAAAAGCTTCAGCAGCATTTCTCTTTTCTGCAATACACGTATTTATTTTAATGTTTGGCATAACTTGAGGCATCTCATATAGTACCAGTAGCTTTGACAGGGAGATGATCTTTTTAAACAGAAACAGAAATGTTGGAAATCTTTAGCAAACTTTGGAAATCTGTGGAGAGAGAAACAGAGTTAATGATTCAGGTCAAGGACCATTCATCAGAACTGAGAAAAGTCAGAGATGTAACAGATTCAGTGAAAAGGGGAGTTAACCCATGGTGCAGAGGCCAATATTTAGCTCTGACCCAATATCGCAATGGCAGATTATCCGGTCATTGTCCAATCGCTGTCTGTGGGAGCTTGCTGTGTAAAAATTGGTTGCTGTGTTTCCTACATCACAACAGTTACTATACTTCAGAAGTTCTTCTTTGGCTGCAAAGTGCTTTGAGATGTCTGGCGCCATATAAATGCACGTCTTTCTTATTTTTTGGAACAAGCTTTTGGGGGGGGGGGGGAAGTGCGGTCAGAGTGAGGTGGGGGATGAAAGAAGTGAGAGAGGACTGGGAACTCAGGGATATGCTTGTGGTCTGAGCAGACATATTCAGCAGAGTACTCATCCGACCTGCGTTTGGTCTCGCTAGTGTGGAGGAAACCACATTGTGAGCAGCAAATATCAAATACTAAATTGAAAAAAGTACAAATAAGTCATTGTTCCACATGCAATGAGTGTTTCGGGCACTGTCTAGGGAGGGGTTGCCTCTCCTGCTCTTGCATGGGTATGTGCCGATGGGAGGGGGCGCGGTGTTGGAGTGGAGCAGGTTGTGTGGATGTGATGCTGAGAAGGGACGGAAGGAGGTGGTGACACTATGCTGGTGGTGGCACTATGCTGGTGGTGACACTATGCTGGTGGTGGCACTATGCTGGTGGTGGCACTATGCTGGTGGTGGCACTATGCTGGTGGTGGCACTATGCTGGCGGTGACACTATGCTGGTGGTGACACTATGCTGGTGGTGGCACTATGCTGGTGGTGACACTATGCTGGTGGTGGCACTATGCTGGTGGTGACACTATGCTGGTGGTGGGTGGCACTGTGCTGGTGGTGGCACTATGCTGGTGGTGGGTGGCACTATGCTGGTGGTGGCACTATGCTGGTGGTGACACTATGCTGGTGGTGGCACTATGCTGGTGGTGACACTATGCTGGTGGTGGCACTATGCTGGTGGTGGCACTATGCTGGCGGTGACACTATGCTGGTGGTGACACTATGCTGGTGGTGACACTATGCTGGTGGTGGCACTATGCTGGTGGTGACACTATGCTGGTGGTGGCACTATGCTGGTGGTGACACTATGCTGGTGGTGGGTGGCACTGTGCTGGTGGTGGCACTATGCTGGTGGTGACACTATGCTGGTGGTGGCACTATGCTGGTGGTGGGTGGCACTATGCTGGTGGTGGCACTATGCTGGTAGTGGCACTATGCTGGTGGTGGCACTATGCTGGTGGTGGCACTATGCTGGTGGTGGCACTATGCTGGTGGTGGGTGGCACTATGCTGGTGGTGGCACTATGCTGGTGGTGGCACTATGCTGGTGGTGGCACTATGCTGGTGGTGGGTGGCACTATGCTGGTGGTGGCACTATGCTGGTGGTGGCACTATGCTGGTGGTGGCACTATGCTGGTGGTGGGTGGCACTATGCTGGTGGTGGCACTATGCTGGTGGTGGCACTATGCTGGTGGTGGCACTATGCTGGTGGTGGGTGGCACTATGCTGGTGGTGGCACTATGCTGGTGGTGGCACTATGCTGGTGGTGACACTATGCTGGTGGTGGCACTATGCTGGTGGTGGCACTATGCTGGTGGTGGCACTATGCTGGTGGTGGCACTATGCTGGTGGTGGCACTATGCTGGTGGTGACACTATGGTGGTGGTGGCACTATGCTGGTGGTGGCACTATGCTGGTGGTGGCACTATGCTGGTGGTGACACTATGCTGGTGGTGGCACTATGCTGGTGGTGGGTGGCACTATGCTGGTGGTGGCACTATGCTGGTGGTGGCACTATGCTGGTGGTGGCACTATGCTGGTGGTGGGTGGCACTATGCTGGTGGTGGCACTATGCTGGTGGTGGCACTATGCTGGTGGTGACACTATGCTGGTGGTGGCACTATGCTGGTGGTGGCACTATGCTGGTGGTGGGTGGCACTATGCTGGTGGTGGCACTATGCTGGTGGTGGCACTATGCTGGTGGTGGCACTATGCTGGTGGTGGCACTATGCTGGTGGTGGCACTATGCTGGTGGTGGGTGGCACTATGCTGGTGGTGACACTATGCTGGTGGTGGCACTGTGCTGGTGGTGGCACTATGCTGGTGGTGGCACTATGCTGGTGGTGGCACTATGCTGGTGGTGACACTATGCTGGTGGTGGCACTATGCTGGTGGTGACACTATGCTGGTGGTGGCACTATGCTGGTGGTGGGTGGCACTATGCTGGTGGTGGCACTATGCTGGTGGTGGCACTATGCTGGTGGTGGCACTATGCTGGTGGTGACACTATGCTGGTGGTGGCACTATGCTGGTGGTGGCACTATGCTGATTTTGGCACTGTGCTGGTGGTGGCTGTAGGCAGCAAATCCGCCCAGGACCACTGGAAAATTGCCTTATTTGGGGATGAATGTATTTTAAGCTCACACGCAGTTCGGGAGACAGCAACGTGAAATTGTTGTCTTTGTCATTGAACCTGCTCTGAGCCCAAAAGCTGAAAGTTCAAACCACTGGACTTAAATATTGCACTTTTAGTGAAAACCTCTTTCCAAATTAAGGGGGAAAAATTTGAGGGTTTGTTGCAAATTAAGGATAATGAAGTGAAAGATGGACATTAAACAAGGATGATTTTGCAGAAAGGAATATGCAATGTCACAAATGCTGTCCGTGGTGATTTAATAGAATGTGAAGAAAAAGCGATCACAGTAACATCTTAATGATAAAGTACCTCATTCCCAGTTAATGGACAAGCTGCGACTAAAAAAAGGTTATTAGTTGTTATGGTATTGGGGTTGAAAGGGTTAACGTGTAGCACTGTGTAAATAGCACCTCCCATAGTGATGATGTAATAGACAGTGTCGTGTGGAAGAATGTTTCTAGCTTCAGTATAGGAACACTTTGTTGTGTATATCTGTATAGAGTTTAGTTCATCAGCTAGTTATTGTTTCGACATACCCAATGTCTCAACAATCATTCCTCATTCAATGGCTGTGCTGTTAGCAACAAACAATGTGAGAAGGAAAGTGTCAATGGAACATTGTGGCTGTAGGAGAGACAACCTAGACTGGGGAGACAACCTAGTCTGGGATCCACGAATGGAGAATGAAACATGAATCTGCCTGGGATCTGTCCAGATTGAAATCACAGAAAACTCTTGAAGTGACTGGAAAAATATTGTTATTATCTCCTCCTCCGTATACTTAGAAACTGTGGGGTGTCTTAAGTAGATAAAACCATCTGGAAAGGTGGCTCTATCCTTAGCCAAACTTCTATCAAAGTGTACAAAGCAGTGAGATAGGTAGCTGCATGTCGAGGGGTGTGTGAACCCATCGCTGAGAAGTTATAGTTAAAGCTTTGAGGTGAACTCCTCTTTCAGGAAGATGGCTTTTTGCTTCCTAGTTGATTATTCATATCCCAGATATTGGAAATCCCTATTTTACATCTCACGATAGCCCACCTTATTCCTCAGGTATAACTGCTGCTGCATAATGATGTGTTGTGTATGCTGGGTCTGTGAGGACTGCGTTTACCAGAGCAGTGAGAGAGACAAGCTACCAATACTTGTAGAAGTACAACTCTATTTTATTTAACTATGAGCTGTTAAACATACTTGCACTGTGGGTTGACACTATGTTAAGTTGACTGGAGACCTGAGGCTAACCTGACCAGACTATACTGCAAACACATGGTAGATGTTCGTGTTGCTGATCATGGGCTCTGGCTGTCTCAGAGGCTGCATCCCAAGAGAGCGGGAAAACTAGTGCACTCTGGCTTTATAGTGGCCGTGTCCTGTCTGGTGATTGGCTGCTGTGTTCTGTGTGTTGATTGGTCATTCAGTGTGTCAGTCAGTGTCTGTCTATGCACCATCATATACTTGTGTGTATATTATGACACATAAATAGCCACGGCATCGTCAACATAAATTATGTTAATGAGTTTAAGATGGAGTTTCCAATCTAAGTTAGCTCAAGCTAGGAGCATACAAAATGCAACATTGAACTAGAGAACTATTGACATCATATATCTCCAACATGTCCACATTTTGATCAAGCTGTGTGTAGGCCAGGTGGTCACGTGGATTTTGGGATGATGTGGTTGCAAAATGGGTCATGTGTCAGGAGAGCAGAGTGTGGCAGACATTCAGCATGTAAGAGTTGCTGAGTTGCTGTTAATAAACACCTACTATTGTTAGTCCCTGGTTGCCAGTTATTGGAAGCCAATACTTCCACACTGTATAAACTGAATCGGCTTTTACTAAAATTTATTGCAATAATTAAGGGGCTAATGTTCCACTTACATGTGATGATGCTGCAGGTAGATACTAGAGAGGATCTTGGCCAGTTGCCTGTGTTCCAATGATTGGATTTTACAATGGGGCCACAGTGGGAACTCCCTGGTACATTTGTTTCAAGGTGTCGGGATTGCTGGTACCCACTGTATTCTGAAATGTCGCTCCACAGTGGGAGAACTGTTTGTGTGTCCTTAAAAGTTGGAAGTAGTTTGAAAACAATCCAGCTGACGGTTTTGATGAGATTGGTTCCCGATTGCTGCAATGTTTGGTTTCTTGCTGTTTTGACGTTGCTTCTGTTTTTCGATCGGACGCTTATTTGCCCCTATTATAGAATTTCAAAATTCTTCTGCCAGATATAGACGGTCCTTGTTACCCTCCTGTTCATTAGCAGCGCATCTCTCTATTGTACAGAAAATAACAACAAAACACCTTGCAATTATATATAGCCTTTAATGAAGTAAATGTCCTATGGTGCTTAAAAGTGCCCAATTGCAACCAACAGGAGGTAAAGATTTAGGAAGTTGCATCCACTGATTTCTGATCCTGTCTATGAATATCAATCTGTCTGCTTTCTGTGATGCAAATCTTACCGGGAGCAGCAATTTACTTGTTTGTACCATGATACTATAAGCGAAAGCTAATCAGACTATCCTGACGTCTACTTACGTTATCGTGCAAATGGCCCATAATTTACAGTCAATAAAACGGCAAGAGTAACAGCATTCACGGTTAGTTATGTACAAATGCTACAGCACTTCAAGCAAGGGCAGATGCTTAATTAGACACGGAAATCCATAGTTGCTGTCCGAGAAACTCTACTGTTAGTTTAGAGAATAGGATCTCACACTCTGCCTCACCATTTAAATGCATGAAGCTGTACATGCACAGGAGATAGATGCTGAAAATGTTATAAATGTTAGAGCTGGGTTGAGGTGACACGAGGAACCTGTTTAGGAGCCATTTACATTTCATACACACAGCGTTTAATGAAGCTGAGATTAGCCATTCTTCTATATTTTCTTCAGATCATAGTGATAGTGACTTTATAAGTTTTTTAACTTTTGTGTTAAGTCAAAAGTGGAGTGAAATAAATGGAAGTTGCCATAGTCCCCGATGTGATGAATGTAAGCAATTGTTATATTTTATATTTGTTGCAGGAATGGTATTAAAAAATGGTTTAAGATGCATCCAGCCAGTATGTCTGCTAAAGCTGTGCTCAAAGGGGTTGTAAAAGTGAGGTCATTCTTGATTTTGCATGGGGGAGTATTCTGCTGATAGATTTGAGAAACATTTATTTGTTTACAGATAGGTGGCTAATGGAATATTGTTGTGGTTTGGAGGTCCTTGGGATGTAGATAATTTATAAGAGATATTGGCCTGAATTCTTGGGTCGTTGAGATTCTCTTTTCCCACCGGCTGCGCACCCCACCTGTGGGTTTTCCAGCTGCGTGGGATGGCTTCAGTGGAAAAGCCCATGGACACGCGGCGGGAGTAGAGAATCCACCACCAGTGAATGACGCGCCACTGGGAAACACACGACTGGGGGACTAGAAAACCACCCATTGTGGTTTGGTCCTGGCTAAACATGTAATTGAACATCTTGCAGGAGGAGACAGAGAAATACCTTATGCTTTGACTGCAGGTTATGTAATTAAGGGGAGGAGCCAGGTCTTTATGTAGTTGCATAGAATTTTAATCTGAGAAGAAATGGTTTTCAATTTGCTCCTGAAAGGTTCTCTCCAAGGTCTCTACGCAGAGAAAAACAAGTAACATCTGATTGTTAACTTTATTTATAAGTGCTATTTGAACCATATTGGTTTGCTTAACTGGAATATATAATGGCAGGCGTAAGGAGTAAATTGAAGTTTTTCCTTTTGCTTGTTGTGACTTTTATCTGGTTATTTCTTTGTGCTATTGTGGTTAATTCTGTGTTTAAATTAAAGTTTGTTTTAACATAAAAGATTCCTATTGGTTAGAGTCATCAGTCCTTCCTTCACAGTTTTACAAATTGCAAATAGTTGGGTTCGCATCCGGCATCCTAACACCGAGGAGGATAGGCTGCTCTCCCCTTTTGAGAGCGAGCTGACTGATGTTCATTTAACCTGAGGGCCACCAAATCTCAGGCGGGGAGAGCAAAGGTTGAGAAGGCTTCATGAATAACTTAAGCCGGTACAGGAATTGAACCTGTGCAGTTGGTGTTGTTCTCCATGACCAATTGAGCTAACCGACCCACCAGTACTACTGGGCTATTGAGCGAGGACTGATATTAAAATAATGGCTTGCTTAGTTGTTTTAATTAACCAGTTAAAGGGCATGGCAGGGCTTAATTATTCATACATTTCAGAGCAGTTTAATAATAATAGCTTATTGTCACAAGTAGGCTTCAATGAAGTTACTGTGAAAAGCCCCTAGTCGCCACATTCTGGCGCCTGTTCGGGGAGGTCGGTACGGGAATTGAACCCGCGCTGCTGGCCTTGTTCTGCATTACAAGCCAGCTGTTTAGCCCACTGTGCTAAACCGGCCCCCTAACGAGTGCAGGAGGTGGTTCTGCAGAGGGAAACATCATCTTTTTAAATTGGTGTTTCTAACAGGACATTGGCAAAGAATATTGGTTAATCAAATTCAGATATTTAATTAGGCTTCCCTTGGTGAAATAGCAGTTATTTTTAATAAGAGTGAAACTATTGAGGAAAGAAAGACTTACATTTATATAGTGTCGTTCATGACCAAAGGTCATCACAAAGCAGTTTGCAGCCAATTAAATACTTTTGAATGCAGTCACGGTTGTAGGAAAAGTGGCAGCTTATTTGCGCGCAGCGATCTCCAGAAATGGCAATGCGGTAATGACTAGTTAATCTGTTTTTTAATGCTGGCCAGGTCACTGAAGGGATCTGCCCTGCTGTTCTTCAAAATAGAGCCATTTTACCTTTTCCATTCCCGGGAGAGGGCTTAGGTTCCACACCACATCTAACTCCCTCAGTGCTGCAGTGTCGGCCTTTTCATGCTCAGGTCCTCGTGTCACTTTGAGCTCACAACTCGCTTCTGTAGACAGAGTGCCACTCAGTCTGGGGAAAATTATCTTGTTAAACCAAAGTTATCGTCAAGGGTTATGAAAATCAAATTCTCCTTTAATCGAGCGGTATGTTAAATTTTATATAATTACAAAATGCAGAATTGTGTGGATTGTCACATGGATAGGGGAAGAGAAATGGTATGAGAGGTGACCTTATTGTGTGATGAAAGTCGGAATTTCAGATGCACCAAATACCTACAATACAATACATCTGAAATCGCTACAGTCTTTAAAGCACTGCAGACTTGTCTGAGAACAATGGGAAGCCAAAGCAAGTTGAGAAGCACCTCCTGAAGACATGGAGGCAGAGTTTCTGCATGGGTCTGACAGGAGTCAGATCTTGTCTTTAAAGCAGTATCAAAGGATCTCTACTTCTCAAACAGCATCTCTGTAAAGCAAGTATCCCTGTGCGCCAGTAGTAGTTAAAGTGGATTGAGAGCTGAGATCGTCTTTCTTGTTGTTTAAGTGGGAATAAAGATCGCAGTTAAAGCTATTGTATTCACTGTATTGAGAAGCATTAGTTATGGGGTAATTGTAAGCTATTTTCTGGTGTGATGTTAAAGATTTTAATACTGTGTTATTAATAAAGTTTGTTTTAATGTATCATGTTCCTATTTTTCGTGCAATCACGCCTGAAGTGAGGCATCCTTTCCTCATAGTCTTACAAAATTAAAATAAAATATTGGGGTTTCTGTCCAGTATCCTGCCCACAGTTGGGCTCTGCCCTCACAAAATAATAATTGAGTCTGGATGGGACTGAATGGCTTCCTCCTGCTTCTATTTTCTGAGACATGTAAGATTCTGCGGGAGCTTGCCAGGGTGAATGCTGAGACAGTGTTTCCTGTTATGGTGGCCACGAAGGACACGGGGGATTGTCAATAGATCGCCCGGTGGGCTTTGTGGGATATGAATTCCTCTATAAAGCGGGCGGTTGCTCACCCGGTAGGAAATGTATGGCGGGAGCTTAAAACCTGCTGTCCAACCTGGAGTGACATCTCCGCCTGTCCTCAGAATTGGATGTGTGAATTGTAAGTCACGGAAGCTGTCTTTTCATATCATATCACAGAATTTACAGAGCAGAAGGAGGGCACCCCACCAAAGCCCACGCCTCCACCCCATCCCCGCAACCCCATCCAAACCTTTTTGGACACTAAGGGCAATTTATCACGGCCAATCCACCGAGCCATCTTTGGACTGTGGGAGGAAACCGGAGCACCCGGAGGAAACCCACGCAGGCACGGGGAGAACGTGCAAACTCTACGCAGACAATCACCCGAGGCTGGAATTGATCCCAGGTCTCTGGCGTTGGGAGGCAGCAGTGCTAACCACTGTGCCACTGTGCTGCCCTGGTGAACTTCGACAATTCAGACAACTAACCACGACTAATATTGTGTGTCTCTGGCTACCGAGTCCTAATAAAATCGGAGAATCCAGCTCATTGTTTATGTGACCCCCATTATAACTTCTGTTTATACAATGGTGATAGTTTTAGCTGCAGTCACTTTTTAAGTTTAAATTATATATTTGGAAGTTCTTTATAATTTTGCTATTTGACACTTTAACCCAATGTGGGTTAGAATGTGCTTGGAATTGGCGTTTGGATTACTACTATAGGTTTCGTATATCTATAGATGCACAAGGTTTATGATTCCTGGAACCGTCACCAGCCTGTCTATAGTTTGAGGAACGTCAAGCATGACTGAGCGGGAGATCCTCCTGCTCTCACAGTGTGCCGTGGAATTATTGGTAGGATTTACTGGTCAACTTGTAAGGCTGCGCAATTGTTGCTCGTTATGCTTTCCTTAATTTGCTCTGTTTTAATTACCTTTGCTCAAGAGTCGCCAGGTATCTTTCTGATACCACCACAAGGTTCCAAGCCGAATACTGATCAATGACTCGGTACACCAGTTAGTAAGTTTGAAATCAAGGCACATTTATTTACACACACAGCCAATTATTACTCATGCACAAACTCTACTCACTAAACTACAACTACTACTAAAAGCCTATACTTAGCTTTGGGCGCCCACTCAGTCAGAGGAACAATGGCCATTGTCCGGTTCTGATACTGCTGGCTTCGAACTGGTATGGAATAGTAGCTAGGAGCGCCTATCTCGTAGCGTGCGTTGACCTTAGACTTACTAGGCTGGTGCTTGGCGGGCCTCTCGTCGCTGAGAGCTAAGGCCAAGGTGAAGGTGACGAAGAAGAGAGCGAGCTGACCTTGGGGACTCTGTTTTATACCCCAAAGGGTTTCGCGCCCTTCTGGGCGGTTCCTAAACTTGGCCCCAATTAAATGGACCATGTCCCAATCATTTGTATTGATTCTCTCCAATAACGGGGTCGTTCCCTGATCATTGGGCGGGCCCTAGGTGACCGTTGGTCTGCCTTTGTTTTAGTCTCCACTGGCGCCGGGGAGTCTGCTCTGGTACCGATTGCTTAAATGTTTCTCTTTTGTCCCCAGAGATAGCTCATTACTACGCTAATGGCTTGTAGTATCAGTTCTGTCTGGGATCTGCAAGTTCCAATCCACAGGCAAACCTTGCACCTGCTTGGTTTCCTAGCACTGTCCAATTTTCCCTGTACTCTTTGCGAATGTCCATTTTGGAATCGGGACGTGGCCCCCCCAGGTGGCTACACAATGCATGCACCTTCCGAGGCTGCAGTGGCTGAGAATGGGATTGGGAATTCTGCAAGTCGTTCCACGAGTGATGGTAACTATCCCGTACTTCATACACTTGTAACCACCATTTCCGGGCAAATCGAATCAGGAAGCATCGGCTTGTTGTCATCCGTAAGAGCATCGCAGTCAATCCTCACCCCGACAACACCAACTTATATTTATGCAGTGCCTTCAATACAATAAAACATCCCGGCTCTGGGTCACTGTCCGTGTGGAGTTTGCACATTCTCCCTGTGTCTGCGTGGGTTTCGCCCCCACAACCCAAAGATATGCAGAGTAGGTGAATTGGCCACGCTAAATTGCCCTTTAACTGGAAAAAATAATTGGGCAATCTAAATTTAAAAAAAAAATACAACGAAGCAACCCGAGGCTCTTCACGGGAGAACCATAAAATAAAACATGAGACTGCGGCGTAGAGGAGATATTAGAACAGGTGTCCAAAGACTGGTCCAAGAGTTAGATTTTCCGGAATGTGCTGAAGGCCGAAAGCCAGATTGCGAGGTGTAGGGTGGGTATTCCAGAGCCTCCGGCCTCTGCGACTGAAGGCGCGACCACCTGTGGTGTAGCGGTTAAAATCGGAGATGCTCAGAGATGCTCAAGAGGCCGGAATTAAAGGAGTGCAGCTATATCAGAGGGTTGTAGGGTTGGAGGAGATCAGAGAGATAGGGAGGGGTGAGGCCATGGAGGGACTTGACAGCAAGGAGTGTGGAAAAAAACATTTGATAGCTTAGGAGGAAGAAGGAAAATAAATCCGCCGTGATAATTAATCTCAGCTCCACGGATGGTATAAATTGGTTGATTACTGGACCTGCCCTGGTACCATCCCTTAGCTATTTGTGTTGGAATAAAATTCCATGTCGCAGTCACTGATAATCATCAGTGTATATCTGAGAATGAGATCATGTTCATACAGTCAACAGTGATGTCAGGTTAATATTCTCATTGGACATTCAGATCCAGCTCCAGAGAGAGCCATTTAGTCTCTCCTAAGGCCTCATGCCAATCATGGACATTGTACTGTAGTGCCTCAATTTACATCAGCCAAAGCTTAATTCAGTATGGGACCTTGGAACCTCTCTGATTTTGTACTACACTGCGATGTCCCATCACCAACTAAACTATCTGGGCGGCTAATGATGCATTTCTACATCCTTTATGGATAAAAAAAATAATTGAGTCGAATGCATCATGAACTTTTATTGAAATGACGCATGGATAACAGATTGGAGAACTGAACCAATTGTGTCATCACAGCTAATGAACTAGAACTGAAGGCTGCAGTCACTCAGAGCCCACGGCGGCCCATCACCTCAGCAATGTGCCTTGAAATGTGTTTGGAAATACCTAACTTAATTAATATGACAGGCCTGCTGTTCTCTTTGCTTGGCAACGGACGCAGAATCCCAGGTGCTCGGTGGCAGCGATGGCTTGTTGTGAATTCGTAATGAATGCGTTAGGATGGGCGTGTAAGGGACTTCTGCCACTCTCCTGGTGATAGAGAGGCAGAAACTCCGAGGACATTCTTTCTCTTGATGAAGGGTAAACACTTACTCACTAACCAATTGCAATATTGAAAAGATGTGAGCACACCGTCTGTTCATCAATCTGGAGATATATTGTTCGTCACTTCAACTGAGCGCAAACCCCCGAGGGCAAAACCATATCTCATGTGAAACGAAATGATTCCATTAAAGTACGTAAACATTTCCATTGCTTTAGGAGCTGGTGAATGTGGAGCTAATAAAGATGCAGCAACTGAGCGTTGGAGGTTTAAACAGTCGGTGAAGCATGACAGGATTATGACTGAAGTTGCATTTAACCAGTTAATTGGATGGTTTAAAGATAAGTCCGCGTTTGTTTATCAGAAACACATTTAGAAATCTAAAACTAATTTTTTTAATGTACAAACAACACAACTAACCCTCAAAGCTGGTATAGTGCTGTATAAATGCTCCTGTGTACATGAATACAGAGAAGGACAGGAGAACAGCAGCTCTTCCAGAACTACCCTGTTGTAATCTGTGTAATATCAGCCAGGGTGCTGGGCCTGTGTCGGCACTGTCATTGGGTCAGTGTACAAGGTAGGAGAGTGATGATCGCTCTCTGTGAGGAAAGCTCTGGTCCTCCTGTGGTGAATTATAAATACTAATAATCCACACTGTATTGTACAACATGTGTTGAGCCTGTACCTTGTACTAGATCATGTGTAGTTGCGCGGCTCTAGGGGGAGATAAGGAGCTTGTACTGGGCTGCACCCTTGGCTCCGCCCATGGCTCCACCCATGGCTCCTCCCCCTAACCAGTAGTACAAAGGTTGATGCTGAGAGCCTGCCTGCCAGTTCATCTGGAGTTCATCTCGTCACAGGCAGGCTCTGTTGTAAGACGATTAAAACCACTGTTCACTTCTAACCACGTATCGCGTGAATTGATGGTCTCATCAATTTAATCGTCTTAAGAAACAGTAAGGAACGACTATGGAATCAGCCCTCAAACCTTTTTATTTGACCAAGTTACCTATCTTTGAGCCAGGAAGTCCAGAAAAGGCTGCCATCGTTTATAGAACCCTTGTATTGATCCTCTCAGGGCAACTTTGACCCTTTCCAATTTTATAAATCCCGCCATGTCACTGATCCAGGTCTCCACACTTGGGGGCCTTGCATCCTTCCACTGTAGCAGAATCCTTCGTCGGGCTACTAGGGACGCAAAGGCCAGGACACCGGCCTCTTTCGTATCCTGCACTCCCGGCTCTACCGCAACTCCAAAATTCGCGAGTCCCCACCCTGGTTTGACCCTGGATCCAACCACCCTCGTCACCGTCCCCGCCACCCCCTTCCAGAATTCTTCCAATGCTGGGCATGCCCAGAACATATGGGCGTGGTTCGTTGGACTCCCCGAACATCTGGTGCACCTGTCCTCACCCCCAAAGAACCTACTCATCCTAGTCCCGGACATGTGGGCCCGGTGCAGCACCTTAAATTGGATGAGACTAAGCCTCGCACATGAGGAGGAAGAGTTGACTCTCTCCAAGGCATCCGCCCAAGTCCCGTCCTCTATCTGCTCCCCGAGTTCCTCCTCCCATTTAGCCTTCAGCTCCTCCACTGACGACTCTTCCACCTCCTGCATTACCTTATAGATGTCAGACACCTTCCCCTCTCCGACCCACACCCCCGAAAGCACTCTGTCCATCGTCCCCTGCGACGGCAGCAAAGAGAATCCCTCTACCTGTCGCCTAGCAAACGCCTTTACCTGCAAGTATCTGAACATGTTCCCTTGGGGAAGGCCAAATTTATCTTCCAGTTCCCCCAGGCCCGCAAACCTCCCGCCAATAAACAGGTCCCTCAATTTGCTGATGCCCGCCCTTTGCCACCCCCTAAACAGCCCTCAAACCTGATCGACTGGAACTCGACCCACAGGATGCAGAGGCGAAATAAATCTTTTCACACTGGCTCGGATGTTTTAAGGCCTACCTGGCTGAAGCAAGCACTACAGAAACGACGGAGGAGCAGAAACTCAGCCTACTGCACACAAGGGTGAGCCATTGTTTATCTACTCAGTTAAATTGTACCGGCTCATATACAGAAGCCCTGGCCCTACTCGACAGAATGTACGTGAGGCCCTTCAATGAGGTCTACGCACGCCACGATTTTACTACTCGCCGCCAGCGCCCCACAGAATCGCTTGAAGAATTTCTAAGAGACTTAAAAGCCTTATCCCGGGACTGTAATTACCAGGCAGTAAATGCTGCTGAGCACAGGAAACTTGCTGTCCGCGATGTCTTTGTTGCAGACCTCAGATCCAATTACATGCGCCAGCGACTGATTGAGAAGGGGGCCCAAAATTTAGAAGACACTGTTGAACTCGCTACTACTATGGAGGTCTCATTCCGCAGCCTCACCTCGTTCCCCACGGACTCCGCGACCCCGTCATGGGCCCCCGACCAGCGACTGCCCCAGGCCTGTGCCGCACGGCCACCCAGCTACTATGCTGCCCCAGCCTGCCACTTTTGTGGCCAGCCCCAGCACCCACGGCAGCACTGCCCGGCCCGCAACGCGACCTGCAGCAGCTGCGGTCGCAAAGGACGCTATGCCAGAGTATGTCTGATGAAGAGAGCTCCAGCCTCAAACCCTCCCCCAGCCCAGAGCACTCGCTCCCTGAATTCGCAGGCCCGCAGGCCCCGTAACGTGGCCTGTACTCCGACTCCGCCCCCACCCACCACGTGCGACCCATGGGGGCCGCCATCTTGGACACCATCTTCCTCGCCGCCCACCACGTGCGATCCACGGGGGCGGCCATCTTGGGCTGCATCCTCTCCAAATTCAGAAAATCTGATCGAAGACTGCGACCTCAGCGGGCAGTCATCACGGGGCCACCCCAACACAGCGGACCGAGCCACCGACTACCATCGGCGCAGTCAGGTTGGACCAGTCGCATCCAAAACACCTCCGCAACTCGATGACGACCGTTCAAGTCAACGGGTACAGTACACCGTGCCTCTTCGACTCCGGGAGCACCGAGAGCTTCGTACACCCAGATCTGGTAAGACGCTGTTCGCTCCCCGTTTTCCCTGCACGGCAAACTATCTCCCTCGCTTCGGGCTCCCACTCTGTTCACATCCAAGGGCGCACCGTCGCGACCCTAACGATCCAAGGCGCTAGTTACTCTAATTTTCAACTATACGTCCTGCCTGAACTCTGTGCCCCACTTTACTGGGACTCGATTTTCAATGTAACCTCAAGAGTCTCACCCTCAGCTTCGGCGGACCCTACCCCCACTCACCATCTGCAGCCTAGCCACGCTGCGAATCTCCCCCCCTCCTCTCTTTGCCAATCTCACTCCGGACTGTAAACCCGTAGCCACTCGCAGCAGGCGGTACAGCCTGCAGGACAGGGTGTTTATTAGAACCGAGGTCCGGAGGCTCCTATGTGAGGGGATCATAGAGGCCAGTAACAGCCCCTGGAGAGCTCAGGTTGTGGTCGTCAAGACCGGGGAAAAATTCCGCATGGTCGTAGATTAGTCAGACTATTAATCGGTTTACGCTCCTCGACGCGTATCCCCTCCCCAGGATTGCAGACATGGTAAACCAGATCGCACAGTACCGCATCTTCTCCACGGTGGATCTGAAGTCTGCATACCACCAGCTCCCAATCCGCCCGGAGGACCGCCACTACACGGCGTTCGAGGCCGACGGCCGCCTCTTCCACTTCCTCCAGGTTCCCTTTGGCGTCACTAATGGGGTTTCGGTGTTCCAACGAGCAATGGACCGAATGGTGGACCAGTACAGGCTGCGGGCCACGTTTCCGTACTTGGATAACATCACCATCTGCGGCTATGACCAGCAGGACCACGATGCCAACCTCAATCGATTTCTCCAGATGGCCCAGAAGCTTAATCTCACTTACAACATGGAGAAATGCGTTTTCCGCACGACCAGACTAGCCATCCTCGGCTATGTCGTGGAACTCCCTCTCCCTCATTGTCCCAGGGTCCTCAAACGGTGCCTGGGATTCTTTTCATATTATGCCCAGTGGGTCCCTCAATATGCGGACAAAGCCCGCCCACTCTTTAAGGCCACACTTTTCCCCCTGTCGGCTGAGGCTCGCCAGGCCTTCAGCTGCATCAAGGAGGACATCGCCAAGACAGCCATGCGGGCGGTGGATGAATCCGTCCCCTTTCAGTTTGAGAGCGATGCCTCAGGAGGTAGCTCTTGCAGCCACATTAAATCAGGCAGGGAGACCAGTCGCATTTTTCTCCCGAACCCTCTCCGCTTCGGAACTTCGACACTCCTCGGTCGAAAAAGAAGCACAAGCCATTGTGGAGGCTATACGACACTGGAGGCACTACCTCGCAGGTAGGAGGTTCACCCTCATCACCGACCAAACATTGGTTGGCATCATGTTTGACAACTCGCAAAGGGGCAAAATTAAAAATGATAAAATTCTGGGGTGGAGGATTGAGCTCTCCACCTACAAATACAATATTATGTATCGACCGGGGAAGCTCAATGAGCCCCCAGATGCCCTGTCCCGCGGCACGTGTGCCAGCACGCAGAGCGACCGCTTAAAAGCCATCCACAATGATCTCTGCCACCCGGGGATCACCCGGCTCGCCCACTACATTAAAGCCCGAAATCTGCCTTTCTCTACTGAGGAGGTAAAAGCCGTCACCAGGGACTGCCCGATCTGCACAGAGTGCAAACCGCACTTCTACAGACCAGACAGGGCCCACCTGATCAAGGCTTATCGGCCCTTTGAATGCCTGAGCATCGATTTCAAAGGACCCTCCCCTCGACCAATCGGAATGTGTACTTCCTAAATCTCATCGACGAGTTCTCCCGATTCCCTTTTGCTATCCCGTGCCACGATATGACCTCCCACACAGTCATTAGGGCCCTGCATAGTATCTTCACCCTGTTTGGTTTCCCCAGCTACGTGCACAGCGACAGGGGTTCGTCCTTCATGAGCGACGAGCAGCATCAGTACCTGCTCGACAAGGGCATTGCCTCGAGCAGGACTACCAGCTACAACCCCAGGGGGAACGGGCAGGTGGAGAGGGAGAATGTGACGGTCTGTAAGACCGTCCTACTGACCCTCCAGTCCAGGAATCTCCCGATCTCCCACTGGCAAGAAGTCCTCCCAGACGCGCTCCACGCTATTAGGTCCCTCTTGTGTACCGCCACCAATCAGACCCCGCACGAGCGGCTCTTAATTTTACCCAGGGGCACTACCACGGGGGCTTCGCTCCCGGCATGGTTGAAGACACCGGGCCCAGTGCTCCTCAGGAAGCATGTCAGGGCACACAAAACTGACCCACTCATAGAAAAAGTGCTTCTACTACACTCGAACCCCCAATACGCCTTCATAGGGTACACTGACAGCCGTCAGGACACTGTATCCCTCCGGGACCTAGCGCCTGCAGGATCGAATCCCACCACTGCCACCGCCGAGGTACCCCTCACACTACACCCCACCCAACTCGCAGCGCCCCACGCTCCCGCGCCTACCAGTTCGCTACACATGTTCCGCGCACCCACACCCGCAAGCTTCCAGCGCCCCAAGTCCCCAGTCGAACCAGACGGGTACGAAGCTCGGACAGAATCACCCCCGAAGCCCGCCATCGTACCCCAACCGACCGTGATCATCCGGCCACCAGAAGGGGCTGCAACCCCGGTGCTTCGCCGATCACAACGGACAACTCGACCACTGGACAGGCTCAATCTGTAAACCATCACCCCCGCCGGACTTGATTTTTTTTACAGGGGGTGAATGTGGTGAATTATAAATACTAATAATCCACACTGTATTGTACAACATGTGTTGAGCCTGTATATTGTACTAGATCATGTGTAGTTGCGCAGCTCTACCCATAGGGGGAGATGAGGAGGTTGTACTGGGCTCCACCCATGGCTCCACCCATGGCTCCTCCCCTAACCAGAAGTATAAAGGTTGATGCTGAGAGCCTGCCTGCCAGTTCATCTGGAGTTCATCTCGTCACAGGCAGGCTCTGTTGTAAGACGATTAAAACCACTGTTCGCTTCTAACCACGTGTCGCCTGAATTGATGGTCTCATCAGCTCCTCAGTTTATGCTGGAGTCTGACTCCTGTCTCCCTGCTGACAGCGAGTCACACCCATCCTCTGAATCAAACTTGGTTTGTGCTCAAGTCTCAGGCGTGAGACTCAAAACCACGTCTTTCTGAAGTGAGAATATCAACACTGACCAACAGCTGGCAGAAGGCACCCTTCCATGTTAGAGTCCAATCTATAAATGATGTGACCGACTTTGTTCATCAGTTCATTCAGTGCAACTTCCCTGTATGGCAATTTTTAAAAAAGCCTAAAAATTGAAACACAAAGTACATTTAAATATCTTTTCTGAAAAAAGAAACTTTTCGACTTCGACTTATCAGGACAGAAGCACAGATACCAAATCTCAAGAGTGGCACAGTGGTGCAGTAGTTATCACTGCTGCCTTGCAGCACCAGGGACCCAGGTTCGATTCCAGGCTTGGGTGACTGTGTAGAGTCTGCATGTGCTTCCCGTGTCTGCGTGGGTTTCCTCCGGGTGCTCCAGTTTCCTCTCACAGTCCAAAGATGTGCAGGTTTGGTGAATTGTCCATGCTAAATTGCCCCTTAGTGTCCAAAGATGTGTAGGTTAGGTGGGGGTTACGGGGGGTGCTCTTTCAAAGGGTCGGTGCTGACTTGCTGGCCTCCATCTGCACTGCAGAGGTTCTATGGAGCAACAATTGAGATTAAATTGGAAATTGTTGCTCCCTTTGAAAGTTGGTATTCTTGGGTGGGATTCTCCCCTACCCGGCGGGGCGGGGGGTCCCAGCGGGACGGAGTATCGTGAACCACTCCGGGGTCGGCCCGCCCCAAAGGTGCGGAACCCTCCGGAACCCTCCGCACCTTCAGGGGCTAGGCCAGCTCTGGAGTGGTTTGCAACCCATCGGCCGGCGAGTGGCCGCGCATGCGCGGGAGCGTCAGCGGCTGCTGATGTCATCCCCACGCATGCGCAGGGGGGTTTCACCAGATCGCCCCGGACCCCGGAGCCCGCCCATGTCGCCAGGTCCCGCTGGTAAGGGACCTAGTCTGATCTACTTCAGCGGGACTGGCAAAGAACCAGCGGGACTTTGGCCCATCATGGGTCGGAGAATCGCCGGGGGGGGGGGGGGGGGGGGGGGGGCTGCGAGCGGCTGCCGACCGGCGCGGCGCAATTCCCGCCCCCGCCGAATTTCCAGTGCTGGAGAATTCGGCGGACAGCGGGGGTGGGATTCACGCTCCCCCCCCCCCCCCCCCCCCCCCGGCGATTCTCTGACCAGGCGGGGGGGGGGTCGGAGACCCTTGCGTCTGTCCTGACGACAGTTTGTCTCTTTCGTTTCATCAATACTGGAGTCCTGTAGCGGCAAATGAGTATAAAATATTTTTCTTGACACGCTGACTTTCTGTAAATAACTAATACCACTTCTGTGATGTTGAACTGCAGGATGGACGACATTCAACTCTGTAAAGATATCATGGATCTAAAGCAGGAGCTCCAGAGATTAGTATCAATTCCAGGTAATTCCACACTTTAAACCTCCAACAGTATTTCCTTCAATACTTTGGTTTTCATTATAGTTGATTTTAGTTTTCCTTTAACTTCTGTACAACTATAAAAGATTGCTAACTTGCAATGAATGGTGAGTCAAGAGTCCCTGTAACATATTTATCTTCAGCTGCTGGATTTGCATGCATATTCTGAGTTATTGGCAGGTATCTAGATGGGACTGGTCGCTGGTCTGTAAACGATAGTACACTATTATAAAATGCCAAGGTATTTTCAGATGGGGTTGCAAAAGCAATTTACACCAAGGCAACACTTCTAGCACCAGTGGAGGACAACTTAGTTGAGGAAATTATTGATTTTGATCTGTTCCCCTGGAATATGACACCCCTGCCCAGTGAGATGTGAGGTGAGGCAGTGCACAAAGTGTTGATGCAGTGACATGTGAGGTGTGGAAGAAAATATTTGATGTCCCTGTGGGCTGTTTGTTTGCTAAGTTATTTGCTCAGCCTTATAGCTCTCCTCACTCACACCCAGTATCCCAATTGTCCCGGGAAATTAACATGTTGTAATATTTGAGCAGCAGTGGGCAAAAAACAATTGAGGATTATATTATCCGTTGTGGGATTTTGGTAGGAAGTGAGGTCCATTCCCTGAACCTTCTGCTCCCATAAGTGTCTGCACCTGTCTGGTGTCCCATCTGACCCTCCTTCACCAAGAATAATTCAAAACTATATACCCAAATACAAGAAAAATCCATCCAATCAGGCATCTGCTACACTACTCTGCAATCCTCCCAACCATGGGACCAGCAAGTTCTGTGTCCAGGCCTTCTGCACCCAACCTGTTCTTTAGCTGTGGCAACGAGCGTACCCTGTGCTTGTTTACTTGTCCCATGACCATAGTGCAACCCAGGATCTCGATGACATGTTACCACGGCCTCTTCGAGGTAACATTCTGTTCCCCAATCCCTACAGAGGAGAAATAAGGCTATTTAAAGCAAATATGATTTCATTCCTTTCAAGAACTATGAACTAGCTACTGTTAAACGGCAGTCAAGCGAAGCTTAATACTGGAAATTAGTTGGTGGCATATCAATTGGTCAGGTACTGTTCGATTCCCACTGAGTTAATCAGATAAAGCTGAGGCAGCTCTGAGTATCGCATGTCCTTGTCCCCTAATCGAATAAAACAAGTGACATTTTGCCAAACATTGAGCCACTCGTGAGCACCAGCACTTGCATCAACAGCAAGTTGAAGGCAGGGGCTCCCTGAGGAAAGCTTAGCTTCATTTTACCCTTATGTGGCCTGATCCCTCAAAGGTCCATACAGGTGAGGGTGCCATGCTACAACACACACCCAGAGGAAATAACTCCTGACGTTTTGAAGCAAATGAAAGAGGTTTGATTGTTTCTCTTTTAAAAGGGGGTGACTTACAATTGCTTGGATTTATCTTTAATTGAATGCCTAATTTGTCTTGTCAGCAGCTGTAACTTGCTGTGTCACAGAGCAGTTATGTAGCAACGCCAATCATGTCCTCTTTCTCTCTCTCTGCTCTCATTCTGAATTTTGGATTGTTTTAGTTGGAGGGGTTTATTCTCATCCAGCATTCGAGAATTCCAATTCCTTATCCGCACCTGGTGGTGTCCGAAGACAGACTTTTGTCTGTTTACATACGTTGCAATTCCCGGAACAGGTCGCTAGTCCGTCCCACAGCGTACGGGACCAATGTAAATGTTCACCTTTTCCAATGGTTGAAGAAAAAATTCCTCTCTGCCCATAATAAAGTCATGATGTGGAGATGCTGCCGTTGGACTGGGGTGGGCACAGTAAGAAATCTTACAACACCAGGTTAAAGTCCAACAGGTTTGCTTCAAATCACTAGCTTTTGGAGCGCAGCTCCTTCCGTTGTCGTATAACAATCTATATTGACTATTTATTAGTCTCAGCCTCCAGCCGTACCAGCCTCCCCGGACAGGCCCCGGAATGTGGCGACTAGGGGCTTTTCACAGTAACTTCATTGAAGCCTACTCGTGACAATAAGCGATTTTCATTTTCATTTTCATTATTAAAGTAAAGCAAAGACAAATACACACAAACTGAACAACTCTTCGACAATTATGGTATATAAATTACTAAACACACAGTTTATGTAAACTGTGCTCCAAAATATATCTACGATCCCTGAACTCCTTAAGACTTCACCATTTCCCCAACCAAATTTAATAAATCTCTAAGTTAAACCCAGCTTATAGTTACCACCCAATACAGGGATGATACTTAAATCTAGGAAATGTCTTGACCTAGTCCAGCAAAGATATTTAAACTGCCTTTACAAAGGTTTTCTGCACTGCCTTCTGGTCTGCCTTGACTCAAAGACTTTGAGGCTGTTGGAGGTAAAACGTGGCCTTCGGGCTTGGTGGCTGGAAACTGGCTTGTTTGCTTCTGTCTGCTCAGTGTTAATTGGCCTGTCCTGTCTCTGAGGGTCTGGCCAATTATACCTTTGGTCCACTTTGATTTTGCTTTCTGTGTGTATGTCTGCCCCAATCAAATTCCCTGACTCTAGACATCATATGTATACATCAGTGATTATCCCAATCGTCTAGGTAAACTGTTTCTTCTCAGATCTGATCACACCTAATTCTTATTTAAAATGTCTTCTAATCTCGTTACTGGGACAAACGCATCTCATCCAGCCTTTTGAATACTGGCTACTGCTGTCTCCAGGCAGATTTCTACCTGTCGCTGGGCACGTCACATCCCATTATGTTTTATTAAATTTGTTTTACTGCAGTTGCTAGGAAAATTCATGACAATTCATGTACAAGTTGCACCAGTTGATGGGACATTCCCAGTAGTATTGCTGTTTCTTTTTCTTTTTAAAAAAAGTCCAGCATCTGTATGAATGTTATTAAATTGTGGGCTTTTTCACTAAACTGCTCTTTTAAAAAAAATGTTTTTATTCCCCATTTTCACATTTTCCTTCAAAATTTACACCCCACCCACAGACAGTAAACGGTAACAAATACAAAATCAATCCCCTTAACATTAACAACGATCCCATCCTCCCGCCACCCCAAACAACGGCCCACCTGTCAATATATCCATCCAATAAAACAAACCCTCCCACGGTGGAAACAAAAAGCAAAGGAGAAAAAGAAAAAGGAGTCTGGGACCGTCCATGGTCACCATAGAGTCCACCTCCCCCCACAAACTCCACACTCAACGCCCATCCAACCTCTGAAAGAGTGCCGTACATGATACCCACGAGTTGTAAACACCCCCCCCCCCCTCTCCAACTCCTCCCCTCCACTGCCTCTTGTAAAACTCCTTCCCCCAACCTCGGTTCCTTCCCCCCAACTTTCCACCCCGGCTGGACCACTTGGACCCTGTTCTGCCAGGCTACGTTGGCCATAGCCCCTCCCCCCAACTCACTCCCGTTCACTGGCCGGCTTAAACCAGCCAGCGTGGAGGCCCCCGCCTGGGTCCCTTTCCCCCTTGCCCAGCCCTAGGAAAGCCCAGAAATCCCCTTTCAGCACACAAACCTCGCATATCCACCTACACCCCAAAGAGCCCTCACTTCGAGTGAGAGTCCCATCACTTCCCTTTTCCAAATATATACAACATTCGCTCCTTTAGCCCATACACCCGCATGCAGTGAAACAAAAAGAAAATACAGTCATGAGGTTCCATCGGCACATGACCATTTCTCAATTTCTAAGTTCTGCCACAGTCTGCCTTCGCAAACTCCTCCGCTGCTTCCGCCATCCCAAAATAAAAGTCCTTGAGCTTGTAGGTCACCCTCAGCTTCGCTGGATATACAATGCCGCACTGCACCTTGCTAATGAACAGTGCCCTCTTCACCGGGTTGAAAGCAGCCCGCCTCCTCGCCAGCTCCACCATAAAGTCCTGGTATATGCGTATACCAGCTCCAGCCCACTGCACCACCCGCTTCTGCTTAGCCCAGCACAGGACTTTCTCCTTTACACTGTACCTACGGAAGCACAGAGTCACTACCCTTGGCGGCTCACTCGCCTTTGGTACAGGCCTCCATGACCGATGAGCCCGATCCAGTTCATATCGGGAGGGATCCTCCCCCTCCCCCAATAGTTTCGCCAGCATCGCGGCAAAATACTCAGTCGGCCTCGGTCCTTCCACTCCTTCGGGCAGCCCCACAATCCTCAAATTCTGTCACCTGGATCGGTTTTCCAGGTCTTCTATTTTGCCTCGCAGATCCTTGTTAATCTCCATCACCTTCCGCATCTCCTTCCCCATCGAGGTAAGTTGATCACCGTGCTGCAGTAATGTCTCCTCCACTTCCTTCAGTGCCTCCCCTTGCTTCCGCACCTCCGCCACTGCGCTCGCCACCGCCGTCGTCACCGGGGAAATCGGCTCCTCCACCAGCACTTTCAAAACTGCCCCATCTCCTTCCTCGTTGTCTCCATGTATTTTGTAAACTGCCTTTCGAATTCCGCAGCCATCACCTTAGTTATTTCTTCAGCCGTAAGCAATGCGGCCTCCCCTGGTGCTCCAGCCGCCATTTTCCTTGGTGACCCCGCGGTGACGTTTCCACTCCCCGACGGACCTTCAGCTGTTTTTTTTACGGCCGTTTTTTTGCTCACCCTCGACATTTTTCTTTACTGTGCCTCCTCTGTGCCTTCACTGTGCCTTCACTGTGCATTCACTGTGCCTCCTCTGCCTTCTCCCTGCTTTTGCCGTCTCCGTGGACCTTGGGACCGGGCTTAAAGCCCCGACAATGCCGTTCCCGAATGGGAGCCCTCCATTGTGCGGCTGCCTCCTGCCCGCCGTCACCGGAAGTCCGCACTAAGCTGCTGTTGTAGTTTATTTGTAGCGGGGATATGAGCAGGAACTCAGTGTTCTGACTTCGATGTTGGGCAGGATGCTGGGCCTTGTCCAGTGTGGGACTTTGCCTGCTGGGCATTACCGGTTGCGCATTCCTTTGGTTCCTCGTCTATCTTGTTTTTTCGTTCTTAACTTACTCCTCGTTGCTGGCCTCGAACAGGTTTTGGAACTGGCCGACGAACTGCCCCCAAGTATCCAGGAAGCCTTCCTCTGACCCTCGGATGGCGACCTTAATCTTCTCCAGGTGGAGAAATTCCGAGAGGTCAGTGAGCCAGTCTGCAGCTTTGGGCGGTGCTGCCGATCGCCAGCCGAGCAGGATTCTCCGGCGTGCGATTAGGGAAATGAAAGCGAGGGTGTTGGCCCCCTTCCCCATGTGTAACTAGCTGCTCCATACCCCGAAGATTGCCACTATTGGGCATGGCTTCACCCTCACCCCCACAAACTTGGATATTGCCTCGATGAAGGCTGTCCAGAACCCAGCAAGCTTGGGGCAAGCCCAAAACATGTGGGTGTGGTTGGCCGGGACCCTCTGACACCGCTCACATTTATTCTCCACCTCCGGGAAGAACTTGCTCATTCGGGTTCTGTACAGGTGCGCTCTGTGCACCACTTTGAGCTGCATTAGGCTTAGCCTTGCGCAGGAGGAGGTGGAGCGCACCCTGCTCAGTGCTTCGCTCCAGAGTCCCCATCCTGCCTCTGTCCCCAGTTCTTCCTCCCATTTCTGCTGGTCTCGTCCAGTGGTGCTCGAGCTCTGTCCAGTAACTGTCCGTATTTTCCCACATAGTCCCCTGTCCGAGGAAAGCAGAGTTGACTCCTGGAAGCACAGTGCCAAGTTCCTGCTCTGCCCCTCTCCAGAAGGGCCATTGTTGATGTAGAAAATCACACTGCCCGCGAATGGCACGTCGCCGAGAAACACTTGGCTGGGGGAATGGAGAATCCTTCCCAAAGCATCTTTGGTCGGTTATTCATTAAACCCGTAAAATCCAACCGTACACTAGGTCTAACCTATGGAGCTCCAGGACAGCATTAACAATGGGACAATTTGCTTTTGCGAAGAGATTGAAAGAGAATGGGAAAGTTGGGCGCGATTCTCCGCTCCCCATGCGGCGTGGGAGAATCGCGGGAGGGCCCCCCAACAAAATTCACGCCCCCCTGGCGCCCCCCGCGATTCTCTTCCCCCCCCCAACTCGGAAGAATCGGCGCTCGCCGTTTTTCACGGCGAACGGCGATTCTCCGACCCGGATGGGCCGAGCGGCCTGCCGTTCGCGACTGTTTCACGGCGGCGGCAACCACACCTGGTCGCTGCTGTTGTGAAACGGGTGAGATGCCCGTTTGGGGCCCGTGGGGGGAGTACAGGGGAAAGAGCACCACGACTGTGCTCGGGAGGGGGCAGGCCCGCGATTGGTGCCCACCGATCGTTGGGCCGGCGTCTCAATCGGACGCACTATTTCCCCTCCGCCGCCCCGTAAGATCAAGCCGCCACGTCTTGCGGGGCGGCTGAGGGGAAAGACGGCCACCGCGCATGCGCGGGTTCGAGCTGTCAGCGTCGTGACGTCAGCCGCGCATGCGCGGGTTGGAGCCGGCCAACCTGTACATGCGCGGCTGACGCCATTAGGCGCGCCGGCCGCGTCATTCCCGGCGCGACACCCCGCGGCCGAGATTTACGGAGCGCCGCTCCCAGCCCCGTCAGGAGGGGAGAATAGGGGGTGAGGAGCGGCCTCCGAGGCCGTCGTGAAACTCGGCCGAGCTTCATGACGGCCCTCCCGATTTTTCCCGGGAGCGGAGAATTCCGCCCCATATTTTGCTGGAAGTCTTCAATCAATTCAATATAATGGGGAAGACCACATTGGTTAGAATCAGAGTTGGTAACGTAGCGTATCATTACGTCTTCACTCTGAAGGTAAGATAAAGTCACCAGGGTCCCAGATGACCTCAGGCTGCTTTCCCCTTTGAGGGGGAGAGCTGACTGGTGGTGATTTAATCTGAGGGTCACCACACCTCAGGTGCAGGTCTGAAGAATTTGAAATGTGCCAAACATTTAAACTCCTTGCAGACAAACATGACAACTTTACATTATTAAAAATGTAGTAATAGTTTGAATCTTGTTCTGTAAAGGACAAGGTAAAAGTGTACTAAAGCCCTCATTCTGCACATGAAACAAAATAGGTACCATAGTGACAAAATTGTGATACTTGAATGAGATTCTTAATTTTTTAATTTTTTAAAATAATTTTTATTAAGATTTTCACAAAACATAAACAACAAAACAATATTAACAAAACAGCCATGGTAAAAACCCAAGAACAACACCCACCCAACTACAAAAGCAACTACAAAAACAAAAAAGAAGCAAACAACAAAAAAGAAAGAGATAATACCCGCCACATCCAACAAACCCATGTACACAATTCTCCTCCCCCCCCCCCCCCCCCCCCCCCCCCCCGCCCCGGGTTGCTGCTGCTGCCGGCCTATTTCCCTACCGTTCCGCCAGGAAGTCCAGGAAAGGCTCCCACCGCCTAAAGAACCCTTGTACTGATCCCCTCAGGGCAAATTTCACCCTCTCCAATTTGATGAACCCCGCCATATCATTGATCCAGGCCTCCACGCTTGGGGGCCTCGCATCCTTCCATTGAAGCAAAATCCTCCGCCGGGCTACTAGGGACGCAAAGGCCAGTACACCGGCCTCTTTCCCCTCCTGCACTCCCGGCTCCACTGCAACCACAAAAATTGCGACTCCCCAGCCTGGCTTGACCATGGATCCCACCACCCTCGACACCGTCCCTGCTACCCCCTTCCAAAACTCCCCCAGTGCTGGGCACGCCAGAACATATGGGCATGACTCGCTGGGCTCCCCGAGCACCTAGCACACCTGTATTCACCCCCGAAAAACCTACTCATCCTCGTCCCAGTCATGTGGGCCCTATGCAGCACCTTGAACTGTATGAGGCTAAGCCTCGCACAGGAAGAGGAGGAATTCACTCTCTCCAGGGCATCCGCCCACGTCCCCTCCTCAATCTCCTCACCCAGCTCCTCTTCCCATTTACCCTTCAGCTCCTCCACCGAGGCCTCGTCTACCTCCTGCATTACCCGGTATATGTCCGAAATCCTCCCTCCTCCAACCCACACCCTCGAGAGCACCCTGTCCCATACCCCACGTGGGGGCAACAAGGGGAACCCCTCCACCTACCGCCCTAACCTGCATGTACCGAAACATGTTCCCCGGGGGGAGCCCAAACTTCCCCTCTAACTCACCCAAGCTCGCGAACCTCCCATCCACAAACAGGTCCATCAACCTCCTAACCCCTACCCTGTGCCAGCCCAGAAATCCGCCATCAATGCTCCCTGGGACAAACCGGTGGTTCCCCCGTAGCGGGGCCTCCATCGAGCCCCCCACTTCTCCCCTCTGTCGTCTCCATTGACCCCAGATTTTGAGGGTAGCCGCCACCACCGGGCTCGTGGTATACCTCATTGGAGGGAGTGGCATTGGCACCGTTACCAGCGCCTCCAAGCTCGTGCCCACACAGGACGCCATCTCCATCCTCTTCCATGCTGCCCCTTCCCCGTCCATTACCCACTTACTCACCATCGCTGCGCTGGCAGCCCAATAGTACCCACAGAGGTTGGGCAGCGCCAGCCCCCCCCCCATCCCTGCCCCGCTCCAAGAACACCCTTCTCACCCTCAGAGTCCCATGTGCCCACACAAATCCCGTAATACTCCTGTTCAGTCTCCTAAAAAAGGCCTTTGGGATAAGGATTGGAAGGCACTGGAACAGAAACAAAAACCTCAGGAGCACCGTCATCTTAACGGACTGCACCCTCCCCGCCAGTGACAGCGGTAACATATCCCACCTCTTAAACTCCTCCTCCATCTGCTCCACCAACCTTGTGAGGTTGAGCTTGTGCAGGGCCCCCCAGCTCCCCGCCACCTGAACCCCTAGGTACCTGAAGCTCTTCCCTGCCTGCTTCAGTGGGAGCCTACCAATCCCCTCCTCTTGATCCCCCGGGTGCACCACGAACAACTCGCTCTTGCCCAGGTTCAGCTTATACCCAGAGAAGCCCCCAAATTCGCTGAGAATCCTCATCACCTCCGGCATCCCCCCCACCGGGTCCGCCACATACAGCAACAGGTCGTCCGCATAAAGCGACACTCGATGCTCCTCCCCACCCCGCACCAGGCCCCTCCAGTTCCCTGACTCCCTCAATGCCATGGCCAGGGGCTCAATCGCCAACGCAGAGAGCAAGGGGGACAGGGGGCACCCCTGTCTCGTCCCCCGGTACAGCCGAAAGTACTCCGACCTCCTCCTATTCGTGGCTACACTCGCCATCGGGGCCTCGTAGAGCAGCCTCACCCACCGGATAAACCCCTCCCCAAACCCAAACCTTTCCAACACCTCCCACAGATACCCCCACTCAACCCTATCAAAGGCCTTCTCCGCATCTAATGCCACCACCTCCCCTTCCACAGCCGGCATCATAATAACGTTGAGGAGCCTTCGTATATTAGTATTCAACTGCCTTCCCTTCACAAACCCCGTCTGGTCCTCGTGAATGACCCCCGGCACACAATCCTCTATTCTTGTGGCTAAGATCTTTGCCAGCAGCTTTGTGTCTACATTTAGCAGCGACATCGGCCTATATGACCCACACTGCAGAGAGTTCTTGTCCCGCTTCGGGATCAAGGAAATCAGCGCCCGTGACATAGTTGGGGGCAAAGCCCCCCCTCCCTTCCCTCGTTAAAGGTCCGGACCAACAGGGGGCCCAACAGGTCCGCATACCTTTTATAAAATTCGGCCGGGAACCCATCCGGCCCCGGCGCCTTCCCCGACTGCATGCTCCCTATCTTTTTAACCAGCTCCTCCAGCTCAATCGGCGCCCCCAGTCCCTCCACCTGCCCCTCCTCCACCCTCGGAAATCGCAGCTTGTCCAAGAAGCGCCCCATTTCCCCCCCTCCACCGGGGGTTCCAACCGGTACAGTTCCCCATAAAAGTCCCTAAAGACCCCATTAACGTCTACCCCCCTCCGCACCACCTTCCCATCTCTATCCTTCACTCCCCCAATCTCCCTGGCTGCGTCCCGCTTTCGGAGCTGGTGTGCCAGCATCCTGCTCGCCTTCTCCCCGTATTCATACACCGCCCCCTGTGCTTTCCTCCACTGAGCTTCCGCCTTTCTGGTCGTCAGTAGGTCAAATCTGGCCTGAAGGCTACGCCTCTCCCCCAGCAATCCCTCCTCTGGAGCCTCCGCATATCTCCTATGCACCCTCACCATCTCCCCTACCAATCTCTCCCTCTCCCTCTGCTCCCCCCTCTCCCTATGGGTTCGGATGGAAATCAACTCCCCTCTAATCACCCGCCTTCAATTCCTCTCAGACCGTCCCCACTCGGACCTCCCCGTTATCGTTGGCCTCAAGGTACCTCTCAGTACACCCCCGAACCCTCCTGGCCACCTTCTCATCTGCCAGCAGCCCCACCTCCAAGCGCCAGAGCGGGCGCTGGTCCCTCTCCTCCCCCAGCTCGAGGTCGACCCAGTGCAGGGCATGGTCCGAAATGGCAATGGCGGAGTATTCAGCATCCTCCACCCTCAAAACCAACCCCCTGCTCAGGACAAAAAAATCAATCCTGGAATAGGCCTCATGCACGTGGGAGAAAAACTCCCTGGCCCTTGGCCTCGCAAACCTCCAGGAATCCACCCCTCCCATCTGATCCATAAACCCCCTCAACACCTTAGCCGCCGCTGGCCTCCTACCCGTCCGGGACTTGGATCAATCCAATGGGGGATCCAGCACCGTGTTGAAGTCCTCCCCCCCCCCCCCCCCCCCCCCCCCCCCCCCATGATCAGGCCCCTCACCTCCAGGTCCGGAATGCGGCCCAACATGCGCCGCATAAACCCCGCATCGTCCCAATTTGGGGCGTAAACATTCACCAACACCACCAGCTCCCCCTGCAGCTTACCACTCACCATCACATACCTCCCGCCACTGTCAGCCACCACCCTCAACGCCTCAAACGACACCCTCTTCCCCACCAGGATCGCCACCCCCCCTACTCTTCTCATCCAGCCCTGAATGAAAGACTTGGCCCACCCATCCCTTCCTAAGCCGAACCTGGTCCACCACTTTCAGGTGTGTCTCCTGGAGCATGGCCACATCCGCCTTCAGTCCCTTCAGGTGCGCAAATACCCGGGCCCGTTTGACCGGCCCATTCAGCCCCCTCACATTCCAGGTTATCAGCCGGCTCCCTGCCCCCCCTCTCCCCTGTCGATGAGCCATAACCCCCCCCCCGGGCGGGTTAGCTCCGTATTGCCGCCACCGGAAGTCGAGATTCTTAAATATAACTAGAAGTATGGCATTTCCTGCTTGTGTTTTTTCTGATTTCACCATTTACTCTGGAATATGGACAAATCACATCAAACATATAAATGTTTATAATACTAACATGCATTAAAGATAAATGGCAGGATTACCTTCCCTTCTAGACAGCTTAAAATTGATTTCTGAGGAAATCTCTCTATATTGATGGCAAATATTCAGCCTGGAGCCCAGTTACCAGTGGCGTACCGCAGGGATCAGTTCTGGGTCCTCTGCTGTTTGTGATTTTCATTATTGACTTGGATGAGGGAGTTGAAGGGTGAGTCAGTAAATTTGCAGACGATACGAAGATTGGTGGAGTTGTGGATAGTGAGGAGGGCTGTTGTCGCCTGCAAAGAGACATAGATAGGATGCAGAGCTGGGCTTAGAAGTGGCAGATGGAGTTTAACCCTGACAAGTGTGAGGTTGTCCATTTTGGACGGACAAATATGAATGCGGAATACAGGGTTAACGGTAGGGTTCTTGGCAATGTGGAGGAGCAGAGAGATCTTGGGGTCTATGTTCATAGATCTTTGAAAGTTGCCACTCAAATGGATAGAGCTGTGAAGAAGGCCTATGGTGTGCTAATGTTCATTAGCAGAGGGATTGAATTTAAGAGCCGTGAGGTGATGATGCAGCTGTACAAAACCTTGGTCAGGCCACATTTGGAGTACTGTGTGCAGTTCTGGTCGCCTCATTTTAGGAAGGATGTGGAAGCTTTGGAAAAGGTGTAAAGGAGATTTACCAGGATGTTGCCTGGAATGGAGAGTAGGCCTTTGAGGAAAGGTTGAGGGTGCTCGGCCTTTTCTCATTAGAACGGAGAAGGATGAGGGCCGACTTGATAGAGGTTTATAAGATGATCAGGGGAATAGATAGAGTAGACAGTCAGAGACTTTTTCCCCGGGTGGAACAAACCATTACAAGGGGACATAAATTTAAGGTGAATGGTGGAAGATATAGAGGGGATGTCAGAGGTAGGTTCTTTACCCAGAGAGTAGTGGGGGCATGGAATGCACTGCCTGTGGAAGTAGTTGAGTCGGAAACATTAGGGACCTTCAAGCGGCTATTGAATAAGTACATGGATTACGGTAGAATAATGGAGTGTAGATTAATTTGTTCTTAATCTAGGACAAAGTTCGGCACAATATCGTGGGCCGAAGGGCCTGTTCTGTGCTGTATTGTTCTATATTCTATGTTCTATGGTTGAGAAGGCGGGGCCTTCATGAATAAGGTTTTCACTCGTGTCCAGGAAGCGAGAAAGGCTAATGCCCAGCTTGATCTTTGACGTGTGGGATGGGATGAGAATCCAAGTGGAGTGTGGTAATCCAATGACATGGTCGACCTCAACTTCCAAAAGATTTTTTCGCAAAGTTGCACACAAGAGGCTGTTCATTAAACTCAAAGCTGTGGATGTTCAGGGTAACCATAAGAATTGATGGCAAACTTAAGAAGGATAACATATTCGTGATGTCAAACTGGGAGAGAGAGTATTAAGTGGGCTCATTCAGATGTCAGTGCTGATACCATTCACAAGCTCCATGCAAAGTGGTCAGTTTGACATTGATACGTGATAGGTTGATAGTAGAGGTAATAGAATTGGGAGATTCGGCTCAGAAATTACAGAATGATTCAGACATGATGTGTCAGTGGGCAGTGTAATAGGAGGTGGAATTAAATATAAATGAAACATAATGTGCTGCACAATATGAAGAAAAAGGAGATGTGACACATACTCCATGAATGGTGATGCTGTTGAAATGGTTGAAATTGAAAGGGACAGGGCAGCACGGTGGCCTAGTGGTTAGCACAACCGTCTCACGGCGCTGAGGCCCTAGGTTCGATCCCAGCTCTGGGTCACTGTCCGTGTGGAGTTTGCACATTCTCCCCGTGTCTGCGTGGGTTTCACCCCCACAACCCAAAAATGTGCAGAGTAGGTGGATTGGCCACGCTAAAAATTGCCCCTTAATTGGAAAAAATAATTGGGTAATCTAAATTTAAAAAAAAAAGAAATTGAAAGGGACTCGGGGAGCCTAAGTAAAGCCAATGTGGAAAGTCCAAACATCACACAGCAGCAATCAATAAAACTGGTTGGTGTTGAACTACAAAGTCAACTCGGTAGTTATATGAGTCAGAAGAGGTATTGACCAAACTTTATCATGTTGTAGTCAGACGACACCATGGATACAGCTAGAGTTCAGTTCTGGTCACCAGAAGAGTGATGTTTAAGTGCTGGAGGCAGTCCAGGAAGGATGCCCAAGTCTGAGCTTGGGTTTCTGCAAACTTGAGTTATGAGGAGAGACTTTTGCTTCTCAGCTTTGAAGAGATGCCTCAGAGATGATCTTATAGAAAATATCAGATTGTTCAGGCCACAAAGAAAGTTAACCTGGAATTGTTTTCCACTTATTTTTTGATGGGATGTGGGTGTCGCTGGATAGACCAGCATTTATTTCCCACCCCTAATTGCCCTTGAGAAGGTGGTGGTGAGCTGCCTTCTTGAACCGCTGCAGTTTCTGTGGTGTAGGCACAACCACAGTGCTGTTAGGGAGGGCGGTCCAGGATTTTGACCCAATGACAGTGAAGGAATGCCGATATATTTCCAAGTCAGGATGGCGTGTGGCCTGGGGGTAACTTACAGGTGGTGGTGTTCCCATGTATCTGCTACCCTTGACCTTCTAAGGTGGGAGAAATTGGAGATTGGATTGGATTTGTTTATTGTCACGTGTACCGAGGTACAGTCAAAAGTATTTTTCTGCGAGCAGCTCAACAGATCATTAAGTACATGGGAAGAAAAGGGAATGAAAGAAAATACATAATAGGGCAACACAAGGTATACAATGTAACTACATAAGCACTGGCATCAGATGAAGCATACAGGGCGCAATTCTCCGCACTCACGACGGTGCGGAGAATAGCGGGGATCGTAAATTTTTATGATCGGATGAAGCATACAGGATGTAGTGTTAATGAGGTCAGTCCATAAGAGGGTCATTTAGGAGTCTGGTGACAGTGGGGAAGAAGCTGTTTTTGAGTCTGTTAGTGCGTGTTCCCAGACTTCTGTATCTCCTGCCCGATGGAAGAAGTTAGAAGAGTGAGTAAGCCAGGTGGGAGGGGTCTTTGATTATGCTGCCCGCTTTCCCCAGGCAGCGGGAGGTGTAGATGGAGTCCATGGATGGGAGGCAGGTTCGTGAGATGGACTGGGCTGTGTTCACGACTCTCTGAAGTTTCTTGCGGTCCTTGGCCGAGCAGTTGCCATACCAGGCTGTGATGCAGCCCGATAGGATGCTGTCTATAGCGCATCTGTAAAAGTTTTGGAACGTATATCGTACATAGGGAAAGGAGAGACTGCAGAATTTAATGTGTTTTTTTAAATTTCGAGTACCCAATTATTTTTTTTCCAATTAAGGGGCCATTTAGCATGGCCACTCCACCTAGCCTGCACATCTTTGGGTTGTGGGGGTGAAACCCACATAGACACAGGGAGAATGTGCAAACAAAAGAGATTTGGAAGGTACTGTTGAAGCAGGGTTGGTGCGTTAATGTGGTGCATCTTTTCAATGGAGCAAATGATGGGGGTTATCCTCAATGTGAAGATGGGACTTTGGCTCCACAAAGATTACACAGTGGTTCTTTGTAACAATACTGTCATGGGCAGATGTATCTGTGACTGATTGGATGGTGAGTTACTTTATATTAAACCGGCAGTTGACCAACATAAACCTGTAAAAGTTAATTGTAGGAGGGATTTTAAGAACAGCTTCTTCCCTGCTGCCATCAGCCTTTTGAATGGACCTACCTCGTATTAAGTTGATCTTTTCTCTACACCCTAAATTTGACTGTAACATTACATTTTGTGGGCGGCATGTGGCGCAGTGGTTAGCACTGGGACTGCAGCGCTGAGGACTCGGATTCGAATCCCGGCCCCGGATCACTGTCCGTGTGGAGTTTGCACATTCTCCCCGTGTCTGCGTGGGTCTCGCCCCCACAACCCAAAGATATGCAGGGTAGGTGGATTGGACACACTAAATGGCCCCTTAATTGAAAAAAGAATAATTGGATACACTAAATTTAAAAATACACATTAATTCTGCAGTCTCTCCTTTCCCTATGTACGGTATACGTTGCATGCAAGAAACAATACTTTTCACTGTACAATAATGCATGTGACAATAATAAATCAAATCAAATTTCAGAGAAAAGCTATTCACAGGCAGAGTGATTGTGCAGTAAATAGCACAATGGTTAGTACTGTGGCTTCACAGCTCCAGATTTGATTCCCGGCTTGGGTCACTGTCTCTGTGGGTTTCCTCCGGGTGCCCCTGTTTACTCCCACAAGTCTCGAAAGACGTGCTATTAGGTAATTTGGACATTCTGAATTCTCCCTCTGTGTACCCAAACAGGCGCCAGAGTGTGGTGACTAGGGGATTTTCACAGTAACGTCATTGCCGTGTTAATGTAAGCCTGCTTGTGACAATAACGATTATTATTTATGTTTCCCAGGTAGCATAAAGACAACAGAAACTTTGAAATTATTTAAGAATGAAGAATAATATACTGGATGAATGTAATTGTCTCCCTAGATGGATGAATTTAGACGGACCAACTGACTGTCCTGATCTGTAAAGTGACTGCTACCTTGTGCTCAAAGCCCTGTGGTACTAAAAACTAAAAATGTTGCAAATATTGAACAGGTCAAGCAGCAACTGTGGAGAGAGGAAAACAGTGAAATAAGCCGGAATGTTAGGGGACTGTAATAGATTTTAACAGTTGTTGCCAGCCGGAGGGCTTTGGAAATTTCAAAAAGGTCATTTCAAAATTTGCTTTCTAAAGCAATAACGTTGCAACAGAAACTCATTATGTATCTGCGATGCTGCAATCCCTCATAGAAAATGGATAAATTATTGCACTGGAGAATATAACTTAGGAAACCTATATTGAATAAAAAGATACTGCAGATTTCCAGAGGTCTATTAAAACATTCCACTTCAATGATTCAGATACTTTAATCAATACGCAATGGTGGAAATGTTGAGCTGTTTACGTAAAAAATAAATTAATATCTAAAACAGGAATAAAAATAAAGGTCACCAATGTTGATGCAGCGATATCACAGTAGCAGGCCTTTGAATGAGTTTGAATAACATTCTTGTATGAGCCTTGTGCTTTAATCATTTTTTAATACATTATTGTGAATATGATTACATTTTCCCCTTGTTGTCTGGAGGCTCCTTTGAACCTAGTTCTTCCCATTCTCCGGGACCCGAGAATCGGTGTGATCGCGGAGTACGCCGCTTGGCTAGGGGCCCATTGGCAGCGATCCTGCGCTCCCAACCTGCTGAGTTCCCAACGGTGTACTGCCAGTCGGGATGTTGGTGTGGTGGCTGCGGACTCAGTCCACGGCCGCTCTGGTTGGGACGGGGGGGGGGGGGGGGGAATCGGACACCGGTGGGGGCCTTAAGGCAGCCGGGGGTTAGATCCGCGCAGTTAGATGATCAGGCGGGGCGGCGAGTCCAATTTTTCTGCCGCCTCCGCGGTCCAAGTCCGCCATGGAGCATGGCGAGGCTGCTGGAGGCCGCCGCAGTGCGAATGCACGGACTCCAAACCGAAAGTACGGGGGCCTGTATCTGCAGCTAAAGCTGCGAGAATTACTCCGGGTCCCTGCCAGCAGTCCCTGCAGGGCAGTGAATTAGCTGATCTTTTTTCCAGGCATCTCTGGAGTAAAACGCCAGCATTTATACGTCAGCGTGGGATCATACTCCCATTTTGGGAGAATCCAGCCCCAGAACTCTCTCTCTCTTTCTAAAAAGGTTGTGAGTTCTGTATTCCTGAAACTACAGAGGCCTGCATTAATCTACAATAAAAACATAGAACTGGAAGCAAAATCTGTAAAGGAGTAAGGTGCTGAAAACAAAGTTCTTTTTTCTCTTTTACTTAATTTTTTTTTAACCTCTTTCTTCCCCTCTGTGTTGGTCTGCCTTGTGTATGTGTGTAGGGTGGGGATGGGTGGTGGAAATTAAAGTGGGGAATTAGGATTAGATAAAAGTTAACCGGATTTCATTGTTGTTTTTGTTATACATGAACAGAAATTTGTGTTCATTACAAACCTGGTGACTATAATAATTGGGTAGTCAAGGGCCAAAGACTTTGAGTATTTTTCTCAGAATAGTTGGTTAATTAACTTGTTTTGCGACTTAGGGTCAAGTGGGGCTGGAATTGACCGACACTAGCCCAGGGTGTGGTAACACCATTTCCATTCAGGTGAATAGGTACAACAGATGTAATAATGAGTTCGCCAATTTCCCATCAGTGCAAACTAGCAAGTTAGCAAAACTTAATTTAAAAATTATTGGATGGGCTCTTCAGGGAAATAAACTTTCAAGGCTACAGAGATAGAATAGGGGAAGGTTACCCATTGGCTTGGTCTTCACACAGTGATGGACTTACACTGCTATGTGGAGCCCTGGAGAAAAACCATTAAAAAGGGATTTTTTTTTGGACAATTTCTTAGACCATTTCTCTTTGCCAGATACAAAAACATTGAAAATAGGAGAATGAACGGTTGTCTGGCTGACAGTCATACACCATCCTATTGGGTAATGAGTTTGCTTTCCCGTTGGTGTAGGAACACCGTACGTCACCGGGATGGATATGTTGGCCGAATAATAGCTGGAGCGTGAGGGGGTGAATCATGAGCTGAAACTTCCAGGAATACATTTAGTCACAGTTGGCAGACCTGGCCACTCCCAGTTACAGTCTATCACAGTCATCTAATAATAATCTTAGCTGAAAACAGATTTAATAATAATAATCTTTATTGTCACAAGTAGGCTTACATTAACACTGCAGTGAAGTTACTGTGAAAAGCCCCTAGTCACCACACTCCGGCGCCTGTTCGGGTACACTGAGGGAGAATTCAGAACGTCCAATTCACCTAACAGCACATCTTTCAGGACTTGTGAGAGGAAACCGGAGGACCCGGAGGAAACCCACACAGACACGGGGAGAACGTGCAGACTCTGCACAGACAAGCGTGAATCGAACCCAGGTTCCTGGCGCTGTGAAGAAACTGTGCTAACCACTGTGCTACCATGCATCTCCACTGAGAGAGCCTACCTGGAGCGCTGTTACACTTGACTATGATGTAAAAAGGGAAGCAGGGCAGCATGATGGCACAGTGGTTAGCATTGCTGGCTCACGGCACCGAGGTCCCAGTTTCAATCCTGGCTCTGGGTCACTGTCTGTGTAGAGATTGCACATTCTCCCCGTATTTACGTGGGTTTCGCCCCCACAACCCAAAGATGTGCTGGCTAGGTGGATTGCTAAATTGCCCCTTAATTGGAAAAAAATAATTGGATACTCAAAATTTCTCTTAATAAAATGGAGGGAAGATTTAACTTTTCAGGCTTATCCGTTTTGGAGAGGTAGTGGCGTAGTGGTATTGTCACTGGACTAGTGATCCAGAGACCCAGGTTAATGCTCAGTGGACACGGGTTCGATTCCCACCACGGAAGATGGTGGAATTTGAATTAAATTTGTTTTTTAAAAATCTGGATTAAAAGTCTAATGACGACCATGAAGCCATAGTTGATTGTTGTAAAAACCCATCTGATTCACTGATATCCTTGAGGGAAGGAAATCTGCCATCCTTACCTGATCTGGCCCACATGTGATCATGTCGTTGACTCTTAAATGCCCTCAGGGTTGGACAACAATTGCAGGTCCAGCCGACGACCCCCACATCGCATGAATGAATAAAGGAAAACAAATTCTTCCCCTGCTATTTTCAAAATGACAATCAATCACCAAAACAACTGCAAACAACCTGTAGATGAGGCAGTATTAAAACGACTGAAAACAGAAGGTCAATTTGTTGTCTGCTAGATATGGCGTTGTGCAGGTGGATTTGTCGCTTGTTTGTTTTGAGAATTTTACTTGACCCCTCGGGCAGAGTGTGGAGTGTTGGAAGGATTCGCTGGCTGGTTAACAACCTGATAGGTTGCATTGTAAACACTCCTTTCATGGCCATCTTCACGTCTTGGAGTTGGGCTTGACCCTGGAGCCTACTGGCAGGAATGCCAACTGAGCCATGGGACCTCCTTATTTGTGACTGATCAGAAAGCGAGTGAGAACACGCGTGGAGGAAATACCCTCAATCCCACTTTCCAAAGTGATGTCACCTCTGGGCCTTTGATTGAGGGCAGGAATACTGGCAGTGATCACCCACTCCACGTTTGGACCTTGGCTGATTTGGTTCAGAAAGCCCCAGCCACTGAGAGGCCAAGGAGGAGTTGCAGGTTCACAAGTGAAGTTTGATTCATTCTTTCGAGGACTATCAGACAATATAAAAGATCAGTTAAGCCACACAGTTCTGATCACCTCATTACAGAAAGGATGTAATTACTCAAGAGAGGGTACAGAGGAGATTTACGAGAATGTTGCCAGGTCTGGGAAATTTCAGAGTGAGGAATTGTAGCAACGGCAGAACAAATTTACCAACAGCTCACTTGATAATGTTTTTCTTCAGCGCTGCTGATGGGTCCTCCCTGCTGCTGACCTCATGATTAGCTGGGCAAGGTTAAGAGAGGGCATGAGCTGGAGAATTGAGGTCCAAAATGGCGCCCGCTGGCTTCGAACACGCGTTGTTGATTGATGTCATGATTTGTCTGCTCAGGGTGGGCATTCACAACATGTGCGCTAAAGCCTATCACAAGATGGCGTCTGGCTGACTCACCTCACAAGTGTGCACACCGCCACGGGTGCCATTTTGGAGCTCTGGGACCACTCAGCGCACCCAAAAAAATGTTATGCCCAAAATATTTTCCTGTCACATCTGTGCTCCTAATTATAAGAATTATAATTACCTCGGTACATTTCCTTTCCCACTGTGGTCAGCTCCTGATGATGTATGTGACTTCTGGATGTACTTGATTGTAAGTATATTTCTGGTCACCAATGCTTTGTGCATTGCCAGCTGCAGACTCCCTGATTGGCTGCAGGTGGCTCCTGAAACAGTCAAACAGACACAAATGCATAAGGGTAACTTCCAGCAAATACTTTAAAAGAATCAAAGTGGAGGAAGTATAAGAATTGGCTTGATGTGAAACTTTACTGCATTATGTTACGCAGGCATTGACCTTATTAAAATGCTTATGCGCCAAGCTACATGCAGCTGGAGGTGTAATTCAATCAACCTCTATCCCATATATCAGAGTTGTTTGTATGAGGCAAGAGGGAAAAATTATTTGACCAAACGTTCAACAACGTTTAATATGTTCTATTTTTAATATATGGTAACAGAGATATGGTTCTCAGGAAAGCTATTTGCTGAATCTTTTGTTTGGAGACGGGCAAAAGGAAATGAGTCAGAGGAGTGGATAAGGTGCACAATATTTTCATATTGCACAAATAACACGGTGATGATCCTTAATTCAGTTTACATCGCTGCATCATATGTTTGCACTCAGATGAAACGAGGATTGGCAAATGCATTTACAAAAAATGTATTTACTGGATGAGGGCGTCGCTGGTTAGGCCAGCATTTATTGCCCATCCCTAGTTGCCCTTCAGATAGTGGTGGTGAGCAGCCTTCTTGAACCGCAGCAGTTCTTGAGGTGTAGGTACACCCACAGTGCTGTTAGGGAGGGAGTGCCACGATTATGACCCATTGACAGTGAAGGAACGGCGATATATTTCCAGGTCAGGATGCTGAGTGACTTGGAGGGGAACCTCCAGGTGGTGGGGTTCCCAGATATCTGCTGTTCTTGTCCTTCTAGATGGTAGTGGTCGTGGGTTTGAAAGGTGCTGCCTAAGGAGCCTTGGTGAGTTCCTGCAGCGCATCGTGTAGATGGTACACACGGCTGCCGCTGTTTGTTGGTGGTGGAGGAATTGAATGTTTGTGGAAGGAGGAGCAATCAGATGGGCTGCTTTGTCCTGGATGGTGGCTTCTTGAGTGTTGTTAGAGCTGCACTCATCCAGGCAAATGGAGAGTATTCCATCACACTCCTGACTTGTGCCTGGTAGATGGTGGACAGGCTTTGGGGGGTCAGGAGGTGAGTTACTTGCTGTAGGATTCCTAGTCTTTGACCTGCCCTGGTAGCCACAGTATTAATGTGACCAGTCCAGTTCAGTTTCTGATCAATGGGGGCTGGTTTAGCTCACTCGGCTAAATCGCTGACTTTTAAAGCAGACCAAGCAGGCCAGCAGCACGGTTCGATTCCCGTACCAGCCTCCCCGGACAGGCGCTGGAATGTGGCGACTAGGGGCTTTTCACAGTAACTTTATTGAAGCCTACTCGTGACAATAAGCGATTTTCATTTTCATTTCATTTTCAATGGGAGCCCCCAGAATGTTGATTATGGGGATTCAGCGATGGTAATGCCATTTAATGTCAAGGGGCGATGGTTAGATCCTCTCTTGTAGGAGATGGTCATTGCCTGGCACTTGTGTGTCGTGAATGTAATTTGCCACTTGTCAGCCCGAGCCTGGATATTGTCCAGGTCTTGCTGCATTTGGACAGGGACTGATTCATTATCTGAAGAGTCGCAAATGGTGCCGAACATTGTACAGTCACATCCCACCTTTGACCTTATGATGGAAGGGAGGTCATTGATGAAGCAGCTGAAGATGGTTGGGCCTAGGACACTACCCTGAGGAACTCCTGCAGTGATGTCCTGGAGGGACAATGGCCCTTTTCTCTCACTACTGAAAATTAGTCTAATTGCCATGAAGCTGTTCTGTGGATGTACCCTAAATGTTGATGGATTTCATTTCAGTTTGTAGCTGGAATTCTATCCAGCTCATAATATAACGGGAAATTTCATTGAACATGGAGCTGGCTATTATTGTGAATGAGTAAGAGGTGTCTTTGGCATTTCTGTGTACTATAATCACTCCAAGACTAACTCTGCAATAGTCACTATACTTCAAAGTATTTAATTTGTTTGAGCCCTTTGGGACATACTGAGGTTGTAAAAGGTGCTGTAGAAATTCCAGTTCTTTCCTCCAATCGTTGGATTCATCAAATTCAATGCTGTAGGTGACTTCACTTTTCCATAAATGATAACCTTAAATGGGGCAGCATGGTGGCACAGTGGTAAGCACTACTTCCTCACAGCGCCAGAGACCTGGGTTCAAATCCAACCTCGGGTGACTGACGGTCTGGAATTTGCACGTTCTTGCCATGGCTGCCTGGGTTTCCTCCGGGTGCTCCGGTTTCCTCCAAAGACTTGCAGGTTAGGTGGATTGGCCATGCTAAATTGTCCGTGGTGGGTTACAGGGATAGGTTGGGGTGCTCTTTCAGAAGGCTGGTGCAAACTCGAGGGGCTGAATGACCTCCTTCTGCACTGTCGGGATTCTACGATCACACTGTCCTTTCATGTTAGTGGGAAATGACAAGTAGAAGGCAGATAAACTGCAGTCGCTTTATTCCATAATTAAGCACATTTTTTGATTGTAATCTTGGTCTTTAACATTCAAATCTAATGAAAACAATGTTTGCATTGTGGCACTCGTCATTGTCAAATGATGAACTAAATTGCATTTAGAACAATTTATATCCCTCCTGAGGAAGTAAAATGTATTTTATTTTAGGTAATTTATTCTGAACAAGTTGATGCTGACTTCACTAAACGTGGTACAGAATAGCACTGCTAACTATTCTGAGGAAGGTTCACACCTCATCTAGAAGTGGAATGTTGCTCGAAGCCTCTCAGACATGACAATGACAGTGCAAAATATCACTAACAAGACCTGAGCAGAAAAGAGTGGCGATAGGTTTAAAACATTTTTCGTGGGCGATGGGCATCATCAGCAAGGCCACCATTTGTTACCCATCCCTAATTGGCCTAAGAGTCAGCCATATTGCTGTGGATCTGGAGTCACATGTAGGCCAGACCGAGTAAGGACGGCAGATTTCCTTCCCTAAAGGGGCGTAAATAAACCCATTTGGTTTTTACAATAATTGACATGATGTGGAGATGCCAGCGTTGGGCTGGGGTGAGCACAGTAAGAAGTCTTACAACACCAGGTTAAAGTCCAACAGGTTTGTTTCAAACACGAGCTTTCGGAGCGCAGCTCCTTCCGTGAGGGAAGTTTAGAGTGGTCAATTTTGGATTTATGTTAATTTCCTCACAGTAAATTGAAGTCCGTGTTGAAGAACAGTGCTGGCATGGTCATAACTTCACCTTCTGATCAATATTTACCACAGAAAATGAAAAATACAAAGAAGATAAGGTGAAAGAGGATATACTGATCCACAAAATCCAGAAATTAGTGGAGAAACGGGATTTCCTGGTGGAAGATGCAGAGGTGGAGAGATTAAGGTAAAAGAGTTGGACACTGATAGAGCACCTTGGTTTATTTATGATTCGTTTTCTCGATGTTTGCTTTCATCACCTTCATGGGGACAGAGGTTCTAAACTGCTAAAGGAGAAAGAAAGAGATTCAGTTATTCTCAAATGATGTCATGCATTTAAACAGACACTTCAGGAACATTGAGCAGTAGGACCAGTGACTCAATCTCATGCTGTTGTTGCTCCATCGAAACTTGACATCAGTAGAAGTGTAAAGATTAGTGCTTGAATGTTATTCATGTGTAGACAGTCCAGGTTACATGTTAGAACATAGAACATAGAACATTACAGCGCAGTACGGGCCCTTCGGCCCTCGATGTTGCGCCGACCCGTGAAACCATCTGAAGCCTATCTGACCTACACTATTCCATTTTCATCCATATGTCTATCCAGTGACCACTTAAATGCCCTTAAAGTTGGCGAGTCTACTACTGTTGCAGGCAGGGCGTTCCACACCCCTACTACTCTCTGAGTAAAGAAACTGCCTCTGACATCTGTCCTATATCTACTACCCCTCAATTTAAAGCTATGTCCCCTCGTGTTGGTCATCACCATCCGGGGAAAAAGACTCTCACTGTCCATCCTATCTAACCCTCTGACTATCTTATATGTCTCTATTAAGTCACCTCTCAGCCTTCTCCTCTCTAACGAAAACAACCTCAAGTCCCTGAGCCTTTCCTCGTAAGACCTTCCCTTCATACCAGGCAACATCCTAGTAAATCTCCTCTGAACCCTTTCCAAAGCTTCCACCGTATAATTCTGGGGGCTTTATGATTTTAATTTTTATTAATAAGATTTGGATCACTTCTGAAAGATGTTGGTTTGAACATTTCTATCCTAACCAAATATTCGATTTTTTCTGACCTATTGTCAGAAAGTCCTTTATCTACAGCTACCTCATGTTAGGTTGGTGCAGTTTATTGTGAGTTCTGAACGTGTTGTTGGATTGTGCTCCCTGCTGGCGAGCTATAAATTAAGTTAGTTAAACAAAGGCTGCTTGCTCTGAATCCACATTGTTATGGGCCAGGGCGTAGAAACTCCAAAGTGTATTATGAAGCTCACCTGATCTATAACTTTTATGTTGAATTTGTCTAGGATGAGCACAACAGCCTTCACTTCAGGTGTGATTCATCAGACTTCCTCGGTACTTTTATCAAAATAAAGTTTATTAGAAGAATGTAGTTAACCTATATAAAACACAGCAAGAATTTGTTATTAATTAAAAGCATGAAAAAACACACAACAGCTACAGTAATCGATGTATATAATTCTTAATGAATCCCCTTAGCTGTTCCAATTCAATACAAAATCCAATAAACCAAAATCCCTTTCAAGGGCGTGGCCCAGCACACTGTAATCTCACTCCAATGGGACGGGTCCTTTCCCTGAGATTCTGGTCCCGTTTCCAACCAGCAGATTCAAAACTCCTCCCGGAAAGCAACTCTTATCTTTAAGGTTACCAAGGCAGTTTGCCGCACCCAAAGTGCTTTCAGTTCACTGGAACAGCTTTTAAATAAAACAGGGAAAACTTCCTGCAGCTTAACTCCGTGCTTTCCAACATTCCAGTCTTCTTCTTCAGTCCAAACCAACAAACCGGAAATGAAACCAGAAAACTAAGCCCCCCCCCTCACCTGACAGCCACAGCCCAGCTCCACCCACAAATGACATCACTCAAGCCATGCTGCAAGTCATGTGGTAAATCAAAATTAAAGGGACAGTCACATGACAACATGGTGAGTGTGTCTCAGTGCGAGACACAACAAAAAGATATTGTAATATCCCCACACTTGGTGCACAATTGAAAGACTGTAGCCATGACCCAGATTCTCCAGTCACCATTTCGAATAAAAATTTGCAATAGAATTTATTCCTGTAGCTTACTTCACAATGATGTGGAGATGCCGGCGTTGGGCTGGGGTGGGCACAGTAAGAAGTCTTACAACACCAGGTTAAAGTCCAACAGGTTTGTTTCGAATCACTAGCTTTTGGAGCACTGCTCCTTCCTCAGGTGAAATTACTTGACTCGTAAAATACGGTGTGTGTCCCGTCCTCCACGATCCCGTCTGCCCCCTGACCCATTTCCCATATTGAGTGGAGTGGTGGAGGCAGCAGGCAGCCCCTTGGACGTCTTAAAACCCTTGTGGCCAATCACTGGCCACTTGAGTGCCAGGTAAGAATGGGTTGTGCGGCGCCGAGGACCCGGGTTCGAATCCAGACTCTGGGTCACTGTCCGTGTGGGGTTTGCACATTCTCCCCGTGTCTGCGTGGGTTTGACCCCAACAACCCAAAGATGTGCAGGTTAGGTGGATTGGCCACGTTAAATTGCTCCTTAATCGGAGAAAAATTATTGGGTACTCGGAATTTATATTTTAAAAAAAGAAAGGGTTGTGTGAGGGACCTCCTTTCGGTTTCTATTTTACTCAGAGGTAATCCATCCCCCCCCCCCCCCCATTCGGTCCCAGGATCGCACTTCCCCTTTAACCCCTACCCTGGCCTCTCGAACACAACCTCCCTCTTGCTGGGGCCAGCCGGGGTCCGGACTTAACTTCGGTCGAGCCGCCATAACCTCTTTGGGGACTGACTGTAGTTCCAGCAGTGGCCACCACATTCACTTAGCGCCGTTGGGACCATAGCCAGCCAATCTGATTGATTGGCAGCTCTCCAAGGGAGGAGCCCCCCCCCCCCCCCCCCCCCCCCCCCCCCCCAAGATGGGGGTGAAGTCTCTCCCTGAACCAATTAGTTCCCACCAAGCATAAAATGGCTGCTTTAGAGTTCGGTGGGGGGGGGGGGGGGGGGGTGTCACTGAGCCCCAGAAAACTCATTGTTACAGAAGGTAATGTTGTGGATTGTTACTCTACAATGGGCTAAATTTTAAGGAGACAGGAGGCACACGTAAGATGCTTGCAGGACCCTGGGGAAGTCCTGACACAGGGACTTACATGGGAATAGCCCAGAAAATGTAAACGTCCTCTGCAATTGCCTCTGAGGTGGAGTTAGAGCTGGCAACTCTAACTCTGCAGGACTTACCTGGATATGTCAGACAGATTTGGGCGGTATGGTAGCATCATGGTTAGCACTGTTGCTTCACAGCACCAGGGTCCCAGGTTCGATTCCCGGCTTGGATCACTGTCTGTGCGGAGTCTGCACGTTCTCCCCGTGTCTGCGTGGGTTTCCTCCGGGTGCTCCGGTTTCCTCCCACAGTCCAGACGTGCAGGTTAGGTGGATTGGCCATGATAAATTGCCCTCAGTGTCCAAAAACGTTAGGTGGGGTTACTGGGTTAGGGGGACAGGTTGGAGGCATGGGCTTAAGTAGGGTGCTCTTACCAAGGGCCTGTGCAGACTTCATGGGCCGAATGGCCTCCTTCTGGACTGTAAATGCTATGATTAAAACCTAGTCTAACTCCTGGGTAACTACACAACTGGCACCCCCAATCAACCCCCATAATCTCCCGACACCCCCACCCTCAACCTGACTAACCCCTGACCAACCGACTACCTCACAGACCAGACCTGACGAGCCACCCAACCAGAACTGACTACCCCCCCCCCCCCCCCCCCCCCCCCCCCAACCATGCGATTACTCCTAACTTGTCCAGACCAAGAACCACCCAACTACCCCCCAACCATCAGGCTCCACCACCCCCAACCCAAGCCAGCAGCCTCCTAGACCCAACTACCCCTCTGGCCACACCTACCCACCCTCCTGACCACCCAACTACACCCATAACCAATCACCCCTTCACCACCCGACTATTCCTCCAACCAACCGGTTACCCCTGCCGGCCACCGACCTCATGTGACAACATCCCCCTCACAACCCACCCACCAACCCATCTACCTACTCACCTTACCCACCTGCCCACTTACTCATTGACTCATTCGACCTTTCGCTGATATTGAGACTGGATCTTTAAACTTATCCTATGGCAGCTGACGCTGTATAAAGAGGGCATGTCCTGTGTTACTCCGACTCTCCTGCATTCCGACTGAGCTTCCCGTTGCACAGTGTGTTACACATTTAGGCTCTTGGGAGAAATGCGCAGCAGCTTCGAGTCAGGGGCATTCCAGAGCGAAGGGGCAATCTGCTCATTACCGCTGTGAATTGGAGGATCTGGGCTGTTGTGTTTCTTGGGCTCAGCTTCATTGATCGTTCTGGAAGTGAACCCTCAGACTGCCTGTGAGCGGGGGTTTGTCTGCACAATACGTGGAGCAAGCGCAGAGCTCAAACCCAGAGCTGTGTTTAGGCTGACCAGGGGGTTAATGTGCTGTCACAAACTTTCCTCAACTTCAGTCAATTAACATGCTCAGAAAATGACTTCGAGTATAAACCACTGGAAAGATTTAATGATTTTTTAAAAGTGAAAATACAAATATAAGCAGAAGATTTACATTTAATTCTATTATTTGTAATTATTTTTTGTGATGATATGCCAATGGGCCATATCACAGTTGGATGGTGTGCGACCTCCAACCTACAGATGGCAGTACAGACACACCATGCGGTGTCAAGACCAAGGTCATGTGTCCTGGGGGCCTGTATATAAAGAGATGCTCATCTGGCCATCTCCAGAAGGACACGAGGTAGAAGGTAATAAGACGTATATAGAACAGGTCAGCAGAGGTTGTGAGTTGCAGAGGAGTAGCAAGACTCCATGATAATGTGCTCTGTATCAGATTGCCATCCCACTGCATGAGACACAATAAAAGGATGTTGGTTGGACAGATCAGAGTGTTTGGTGAGTTCATCATAAAGTACAAGGGACCAAACCCAACATTTCCGTTTGAAAGATCAAAATTAACAAGGTATTTAGTCGACCCTACATTAATCTTCAGTATAAACTTGATGGTGATGATGTAGATGTTCATTGTTGACTGGTCAATGGAATTTCAGGACTCCCTGCACTATAGTGAGTTCATCAATTATAGCTTTCATAAAATGCACCTCTCAAACCCATTCAGATCAGCAACTCAAACATCAGCTCAAAAGAAACATTGCACTTTTATGTTCAAACTAAGTGTCTGATCACAAATATGGCACCGCATTCCTCGAAGAATGAACAATGGCATGAGAGGACACAATGATTCTTTCTTGGATATGGTTAAGATATGAGGGAAGAGAGAAAGTTTGAACAGCGTACTTGAACTCACAATGAATTCAAAGGGAGTGTTTGGGAAAAGGGACATTGAGAAAATAGAGATGGAAGTTAAAATATAAATATATATTTATTAGAGGGTGGCCTGCTGGGAGGGCTGATTATTGGGACTATGTAGATGGCTGAAAATGTGAAATTCAGTGTCTTGTATTATCGCAACTTCCAAAGAGAACAAAGAAAATTACAGGACAGGAACAGGCTATTATGGCCCTCCAAGCCCGCGCCGACCATAGCTAATCATTCCTGAAATTCCCGAAACAGGTCACTAGTCTGTCGCAAGGGGCTTATAGCTTGAGGGACGCCACTCCACATCAAGCGTGTCTGACGAGGAGTCTGTCCCTCTCGTACCGTCATTGCTACATTTGGAAGGATTTGGCATGTTGACGTTCAACCTGTTTGACCACGTCACGAACGCACCTTCCTCAGCTGTCAAATCCTGGGGTGATACTCAAACCTGGAGCTTCTGTCCCAGAGGAAGGGATGCGACCCACTGCGTCACAAGACCAGTTTAGAGGGCTGCCACTTTCCAAAAATGAATGGAGAGTTGAGAGAGTGTTTACTGTTCTCAGGTGATGCATGGTAATTGTTTTGAGACTGAAGCAGTGGATGGTAAGTTCTAAATTAATGTCTGATCTACCTGCTTCTACAAGTGTTAAATACGTTGCTGCACTGAGCTTGGATCGATGTTTTGGCCTGCACTGAAATAAGGCAGCACCCAGCCCCACGGTGCTGATACTGGGTACAAACCGTTCCATTTACTGTCATCGATAGTCCACATCTTAATGAACAAAGAAATTCACCACAAAATCAACTAAAAAAAACACGTTCTTATATATTTTGTGAGAGGGGTAAACATGATTCACTTTCTACAGGGAAAGAGAAGAGGACAAAGAAATGGAAGAATTTCTCCAATCTAAGTTAAGACCACTGAAAAATGTAACTAAAGCACCTGCAGGTAAGTCATTCCAAGTTCTATACTTGAATTAATAAGAGGCTGATAAGAGTGGGGAACGTCAGGTCATTACTATCAATAAAGTATTGGGGAAGCTTCAGGAAACCAGACCTCCTGCACCTACTAGTCTATATCCTCAGCTTCTAAGACACCTGCAGAGATAGTGGATGCACAGATTATAATTTTCCCAACTATCCCAAATTCTCCCAGTGGAATGGAAATGAACAAATGTAACATTACTATTCAAAAATGGAGGGGGAGAAATAAAACAGGGGCTACAGGCCTGTTTGCAGGCATCAGTCATCGGGGAAAGTATTGGAATCTATTATTAGAAAGTCTTAAGAAAGTACTTAGGAAATAATAGTATGTTTAGACAAAGTTGACATGGAAATTATATTTGATTAATGTATTTATTTTTTAGAATGTAATTGGTAGGATAGATGAAGGGGAACCAGTAGATGTAGTTCTCCTCTTTCGGATACAGGCCCTAAGAGGGTGTTGGCAGCCATGGACTTCCATTGAATTGGTCCATGATGATGCATGGCAAAGTACTGCAATGCCTTGTCCTTTGCATTATGGCTGCTCTTTACTGCCTGCTGTCAGGCCTATTGGAAGGATTGACAGGCTGATAGTCAATCTATTTGGCCACATTATGAACACCCTTTCAGTTGCCAGCAAGTCCTGGAGTGGGACTTGAACCGGGTACGTCTAATCCAGAGGCAGGGACTCTACCACTGAGCCTCAAGGCCTCCTGAGTAGATGTACTGCACCTGGATTGCCAGAAAACATTCTGTGAGGGGTCACACAAAATGTTAGCATGCAAGGCAAGGGCTCATGGAATTGGGGGTGAATTGAAATGAAAAATGAAAATGGCTTATTGTCACGAGTAGGCTTCAGTGAAGTTACTGTGAAAAGCCCCTAGTCGCCACATTCCGGCGCCTGTCCGGGGAGGCTGGTACGGGAATCGAACCGTGCTGCTGGCCTGCTTGGTCTGCTTTAAAAGCCAGTGATTTAGCCCAGTGAGCTAAACCATGTATTCGCGTGACTACGGAAATGGTTAACAGACAGAAAACAACGACCGGGGATAAATGGGGCACTTTGAAGTTGACAACCTGTGACCAGTGGAGTGTCATATGGATCATTGCTGGGGCCTTAGCTAGTCACAATCAATATTAATGAGTTAAAACAAGAGATCGAGAATAATATATTTAAATTTGCAGATTATGTAAAGTTAGGTGGGAGTGTAAGCTGTGAGGAGGACACAAAGGGGGTACAAAGAGGTATGAGGAGGTCAATTGAGAGGGTAACAAGTATAGTGTGGGAAAGTGTAGGGTTATTCACTTTGGTCATAAGAACAGAAAAGCAATATTTTTTATAACGCAGGAAAGTTTTACATTTCTGAGTCTGAAGAGACTTGGGTGTATTCATACAAGGAACACTGAAAGTTAGCATGCAGGTACATCAAGTAGTTAGGAAGATCATTGACACATTGCCCTTTATTGCAAGGGGACTGGAGTATATGAAATAGGAAGTTTTGCTCCAACTGTATAGAGATTTGCTGAAATCCCACCTGGACCAGTGTACAGCATTTTGATCTCTCTATCTGGGGAAAGAGATACTTGCCTTGGAGATTCACTGAGTCAATTCCTGTGATGAGAGGGTTGTCCTATGATATGAAGCTGAGTAAATTGGGCCTGCATTCTCTGGAGGTCAGAAGAATTTAGAGGTGATCACATTGAAACATATAAAATTCTAAAGGGGCTTGATGGGGTGGACATTGAGATGTCATCTCCCCTGGCTGGGATCTAGGTCATAGGGCACAGCCTTAGGATAAGGACTGAATCATTTAAGACTGAATTGTCTACCCTGGAGGTTGCGTATGCTCCAGCATTAAATATATTTAAACTGATATCAATAGATTTTTGATCCCTCAGGGAATCCAGGGATATGGAGAGCAGGCAGGAACGTGAAGTTAAAGTAGAGGATCAGCCATGATCATATAGAATGATGGAACAGCTCAAGGAGTTGAATGGTCCACACTTGTTCCTATTTCCTATGCTCTGAAAACCATTTAACATTTTAAAATAATAAATTTAGTGTACCCAATTAATTTTTTCCAATTAAGGGGCAATTTAGCGTGTTCAATCCACCTACCCTGCACATCTTTGGGTTGTGGGGGTGAAACCCACGCAGACACGGAGAGAATGTGCAAACTCCACACGGACAGTGACCCAGAGCCGGGATCGATCCCTGGGACCTCAGCGCCGTGAGGCAACAGGGCTAACTCACTGCGCCACCCGTGCTCCCCTTACTATTTAACATTTTGATAGGAAAAACATTCAAAAGCATGGAAGGATAAGACCTCACTTAGTTTATCAATCCTGCGACTGATCAGGACAAGAGAGAGAAATACAGCACAGAACAGGCCCTTCGGCCCACGATGTTGTGCCGAACTTTTATCCTAGGTTAATCATAGAATTTGGGACACTAAGGGCAATTTATCATGTCCAATCCACCCAACCTGCACATCTTTGGACTGTGGGAGGAAACCGGAGCACCCGGAGGAAACCCATGCACACACGGGGAGGATGTGCAGACTCCACACAGACAGTGACCCAAGTCGAAATCGAACTTGGGACCCTGGAGCTGTGAAGCAATTGCGCTATCCACAATGCTACCGTGCTGCCCTTAAGAAGAAATTAATCTACACTCCATTATTCTATCCTAATCCATGTACCTATCCAATAGCCGCTTGAAGGTCCCTAACGTTTCCGACTCAACTACTTCCACAGGCAGTGCATTCCATGCCCCCACTACTCTCTGGGTAAAGAACCTACCTCTGACATCCCCCTTATATCTTTCACCATTTATCTTAAATTTATGTCCCCTTGTAATGGTGTGTTCCACCCAGGGAAAAAGTCTCTGACTGTCTACTCTATCTATTCCCCTGATCATCTTATAAATCTCTATCAAGTCGCCCCTCATCCTTCTCCGTTCTAATGAGAAAAGGCCTAGCACCCTCAACCTTTCCTCGTAAGACCTACTCTCCATTCCAGGCAACATCCTGGTAAATCTCCTTTGCACCTTTTCCAAAGCTTCCACATCCTTCCTAAAATGAGGTGACCAGAACTGCACACAGTACTCCAAATGTGGCCTGACCAAGGTTTTGTACAGCTGCATCATCACCTCACGACTCTTAAATTCAATCCCTCTGCTAATGAACGCTAGCACTCCATAGGCCTTCTTCACAGCTCTATCCACTTGAGTGGCAACTTTCAAAGATCTATGAACATAGACCCCAAGATCTCTCTGCTCCTCCACATTGCCAAGAACCCTACCGTTAACCCTGTATTCCGCATTCATATTTGTCCTTCCAAAATGGACAACCTCACACTTGTCAGGGTTAAACTCCATCTGCCACTTCTCAGCCCAGCTCTGCATCCTATCTATGTCTCTTTGCAGGCGACAACAGCCCTCCTCACTATCCACAACTCCACCAATCTTCGTATCATCTGCAAATTTACTGACCCACCCTTCAACTCCCTCATCCAAATTGTTAATGAAAATCACAAACAGCAGAGGACCCAGAACTGATCCCTGTGGTATGCCACTGGTAACTGGGCTCCAGGCTGAATATTTGCCATCCACCACCACTCTCTGTCTTCTATCGGTTAGCCAGTTCGTTATCCAACTGGCAAAATTTCCCACTATCCCATGCCGCCTTACTTTCTGCATAAGCCTACCATGGGGAACCTTATCAATTGCCTTACTAAAATCCATGTACACCACATCCACTGCTTTACCTTCATCCACATGCTTGGTCACCTCCTCAAAGAAGTCAATAAGACTTGTAAGGCAAGACCTACCCCTCACAAATCCGTGCTGACTATCCCTAATCAAGCAGTGCCTTTCCAGATGCTCAGAAATACTAACCCTCAGTACCCTTTACTTTGCCTACCACCGAAGTAAGACTAACTGGCCTGTAATTCCCAGGGTTATCCCGATTCCCTTTTTTGAACAGGGGCACGACATTCGCCACTCTCCAATCCTCTGGTACCACCCCTGTTGACAGCGAGGATGAAAAGATCGTTGCCAATGGCTCTGCAATTTCATTTCTTGCCTCCCATAGAATCCTTGGATATATCCCGTCAGGCCCGGGGGACTTGTCTATCCTCAAGATTTTCAAAATGCCCAACACATCTTCCTAACAAGTATCTCCTCGAGTTTACCAGTCTGTTTCACACTGTCCTCTCCAACAATGTGGCCCCTCTCGTTTGTAAATACTGAAGAAAAATACTTGTTCAAGACCTCTCCTATCTCTTCAGACTCAATACACAACCTCCCTCTACTGTCCTTGATCGGATCTAATCTCGCTCTAGTCATTCTCATATTTCTCACATATGTGTAAAAGGCCTTGGGGTTTTCCTTGATCCTACCCGCCAAAGATTTTTCATGCCCTCTCTTAGCTCTCCTAATCCCTTTCTTCAGTTCCCTCCTGGCTATCTTGTATCCCTCCAGCGCCCTGTCTGAACCTTGTTTCCTCAGCCTTACATAAGTCTCCTTCTTCCTCTTAACAAGACATTCAACCTCCCTTGTCAACCATGGTTCCCTCACTCGACCATCTCTTCCCTGCCTGACAGGGACATACATATCAAGACACGCAGTACCTGTTCCTTGAACAAGTTCCACATTTCACTTGTGTCCTTCCCTGACAGCCTATGTTCCCAAATTATGCACTTCAGTTCTTGTCTGACAGCATTGTATTTGCCCTTCCCCCAATTGTAAACCTTGCCCTGTTGCACACACCTATCCCTCTCCATTACTAAAGTGAAAGTCACAGAATTGTGGTCACTATCTCCAAAATGCTCTCCCACTAACAAATCTATCACCTGCCCTGGTTCATTACCAAGTACTAAATCCAATATGGCCTCCCCTCTGGTCGGACAATCAACATACTGTGTTAGAAAAGCTTCCTGGACACACTGCACAAACACTACCCCATCCAAACTATTTGATCTAAAGAGTTTCCACTCAATGTTTGGGAAGTTGAAGTCACCCATGACTACTACCCTGTGACTTCTGCACCTTTCCAAAATCTGTTTCCCAATCTGTTCCTCCACATCTCTGCTGCTATTGGGGGACCTATAGAAAACTCCCAACAAGGTGACTGCTCCTTTCCTATTTCTGACTTCAACCTATATTACCTCAGTAGGCAGATCCCCCTCGAACTGCCTTTCTGCAGCTGTTATACTATCTCTAATTAACAAGGCAACCTCCCCACCTCTTTTACCATCCTCCCTAATCTTGTTGAAACATCGATGGCCAGGGACCTCCAACATCCATTTCTGCCCCTCTTCTATCCAAGTTTCCGTGATGACCACCACATCGTAGTCCCAAGTACCGATCAATGCCTTCAGTTCACCCTTAAGACAAGGTGAATCTACGCTGTCTTGAACCCAGCCCAGGGGCGCGATTCTCCGCTCCCCACGCCAGGTGGGAGAATCGCGGGAGGGCCAGGCGAGTCACGACGGCCTTCCCGATGCCACACGGGAGCGGAGAATTCCGCCCCAGCTATTTCATCCCCTGGGGGAAAGATTCCACCATTGGAGTTCCTGATCCTCAAAAATAATCACTCAAATTTCTGGAATATTCTTTCTTCCTCGCATTTCAATCATGATTTGTTTGTCTCCGAATAGATCACCTTTCAAACGCAGACTAACAGCATAAGACACAACATTTGGGCAGCACATTGGCACAGTGGTTAACACAGTTGCTTCACAGCTCCAGGGTCGCATGTTCGATTCCCGGCTTGGGTCACTGTCTGTGTGGAGTCTGCACGTTCTCCCCGTGTCTGTGTGGGTTTCCTCCGGGTGCTCTGGTTTCCTCCCACAGTCCAAAGACGTGCAGGTTAGGTGGATTGGCCGTGATAAATTTCCCTTAGTGTCCAAAAAAAAAAGGTTAGGTGGGGTTACTGGGGGTTGCGGGGAATAGAGTTGAGGTGTGGGCTTAAGTGGGGCGCTCTTTCCAAGAGCCGGTGCAGACTCGATGGGCCGAATGGCCTCCTTCTGCACTGTACATTCTATGAACCATCTCCCGAGGAAACGTGGAAACTCAGAAAACTAGAAACTAGGACCAGGAGGAGGCCATTCGGCCTTTCGAGCCTGTACTGCCATAACTGATGCTCCATCTCAATGCCATTTTCCCGCTTTCTTCCCATGCTCTTTGATGCCAGTAAAATATCTTTTAAAATCTATCTCTTTCTTGAGTATATTCAGGGACTTGGCCTCCCCATCCTTCTGTGGTAGAGAATTCCCCAGTTCACAACCCTTCGAGTGAAGAAATCTTTCCTCGTCTCAGTACTAAATGGCCTCTCCCGTATCCTGAGACTGTGTCCCCTGCTTCTAGATTCTCCAACCAGGGAAAACATCCTCCTGCATCGGGTCTGTCCAGCCCTGATCGAGTTTTATAGTTTGTAACCTCAAACTCTCTAATGTCCAGTTCTGTTAACAATCATAGTCTTACCCGACTCATTATTGAAGGAATTGATCAAGGCAGCATCAATCACTTTTTCAGGGCGTCTGCACATGCTGCAGCTGCTCTGAAGGGCAGGAGGAATCTCTACTTCCTATCTGGAAATGGAATATACAAAATGTGACATATAAATCGGGCGTTGCATGGATTCCGAGTTCAATTCCCGTCTGTGCGGAGTCTGCACGTTCTAACTTGTCTGTGTGGGTTTCCTCCGGGTGCTCCGGTTTCCTCCCACAAGTCCCGAAAGACGTGCTTGTTCGGTGAATTGGACGTTCTGAATTCTCCCTCTGTGTACCCGAACAGGCGCCGGAGTGTGGTGACTTTCACAGTAACTTCGTTGCAGTGTTAATGTAAGCCCAATTGTGACAGCACGGTAGCATGGTGGTTAGCATAAATGCTTCACAGCTCCAGGGTCCCAGGTTCGATTCCCGGCTGGGTCACTGTCTGTGCGGAGTCTGCACGTCCTCCCCGTGTGTGCGTGGGTTTCCTCCGGGTGCTCCGGTTTCCTCCCACAGTCCAAAGATGTGCGGGTTAGGTGGATTGGCCATGCTAAATTGCCCGTAGTGTCCTAAAAAGTAAGGTTAAGGGGTGGGGGGTTGTTGGGTTACGGGTATAGGGTGGATACGTGGGTTTAAGTAGGGTGATCATGGCTCAGCACAACATCGAGGGCCGAAGGGCCTGTTCTGTGCTGTACTGTTCTATGTTCTATGTGACAATAATAAAGATAATTAAATCTGTTTTGATAACAAGCGGGAAAGGACTGGGGTAGGGGTGGGTCTTCAGCGTGTGCAGTTATCTCATGCGCATGGGGTGCCGCCTCTAGCCTGTGTCAATGCTGTTGCCTTCTCCAGCATCGGCTGCCAGATCTGTCACCAGCACAACGGGGGCATCCTCTGCGGGATCGGCACCACCATCCATTTTGGTATCTGTAAGGAATTGGAGTAGGAGAAGACCGACAATCAATTCAGGCTTACACCCGGGAACCCCAAATCCCTCAAGCCGCCCCCACCATTATTTGTCCCGTCTTCTCTCAGAGCGCCATCCACCGAGCCAGTTGTGTTAGAAACCCTCGCTCTGCACCTCACCCCCAGCCACAGCAGCAGCCCCTAGACCCCAGATCCCTGCTGGGAACATTAGGGAGACCGGGCTCAGGCGCCCTCCCCTGATCCACACACTCACCCTTTGGTTGTGAGGATATCCCCAGGGCTGAAGCCCAACTCTGGAGTGTTTGATTGTTGGCTGCAGCCTCTATGGTGCTGGTGCTTCTAGAGTTCAGGCAAACTGTTCAGGCTTCAAGGTTTGATTGAAATGCGATGCAATACTCATCGTCTGAGACATGTCACGTGTACCCACGAGAATCCACTTGAGTAATATTTTATCGGCAATGCAGTCAATATTAACAAAGATTTGAACTTAACTACGTAACATTCCACATATCACACTAACCATTAATCAACAAGGTCAGATTATAGTGTATAAGGTACATGTGGATGGGGAGGAGCAACAGAAATTGGTGGATGAGATTCTGGGGTTGGATTGTAGAAATGCGAGAGACCCAATGGTGTGCAGGAAAAAACTGCAAATGCAGTTTGACCTGCTGTCCACAGCCAAAGCCGGTCGGCCACCTGAGGCAGGTGAAAGGGCGGTTTATGGGCATGGGGAGTAGGCCAGCCGTCTTTTGGCTCACAAACTAAGGTGGTAAGAGGCGGCCAGGGAGCTTGTTGAGGGTAGGCTGATCTCCGTCCGGGTGAAGGTGAATGGAGTGTTTAGGGCCTTTTACGAGATCATAAGACACAGGAGCAGAATTAGGCCCATCGAGTCTGCTCCGCAGAGGTTATATAGGTTGGAGCTGCTGAAGGACGAGCGTGGAATGGCAGAGTTCCTGGAGGTTTGGAGTTTCCCAAGATGGGGGAGGAATTTCGGGAGGATCTGGTGCTAGGAGGAGATTCAGGTAGTGTTGAGGCTCTTACAGGCAGGGAAGGCACCGGGGCCAAATGGGTTCCCGGTGGAATTTTATCAGATGTTTTCGGATCAGTTGGGTCCCATGTTGCTGGGCATGTTTAGGAACTTTTGGTGTGAGGCACCCTCCTGGAGACGCTGGGGCAGGCATCTATCTCTTTGCTTCTGAAAAAGGATAAGGACCCCACAGAGTGGGTTGTATCGCCCAATCTCCCTATTAAATGTAGATGCCAAGTTATTGGCCAAGGTGTTAGCATTAAGGATGGAGCCTTGCCTCCCGGAGGTACTGGGGGAAGACCAGACGGGATTTGTGAGTCGACAGAAGCTTTGTCCAATGTGAAGCGATTGTTGAATGTGGTGCTTACCCCTGCGGCTGGGCTAGAATTGGAGGTAATGGTATCATTGGGGGCGGAGAAGGTGTTCCGGGTTGAGTGGGGTATCTCTTCGCAGTATTGGAGAAGTTTGGGTTTGGCACTGGGTTTGTATTATGGGTGTGGTTGGCGTGTGCAGTCCCATTTGCCAGTGTCTGTACCAATACCATGAACTCGAGGTCTTTCTGGTTACATTGGGGTATGAGGCAGGGGTGTCCGATATCTCCCTTGTTTGCATTGGGGTATGAGGCAGGGGTGTCTGATATCTCCCTTGTTTGCATTGGGGTATGAGGCAGGGGTGTCTGATATTTCCCTTGTTTGCATTGGGGTATGAGGCAGGGGTGTCCGATATCTCCCTTGTTTGCATTGGGGTATGAGGCAGGGGTGTCTGATATCTCCCTTGTTTGCATTGGGGTATGAGGCAGGGGTGTCTGATATCTCCCTTGTTTGCATTGGGGTATGAGGCAGGGGTGTCCGACATCTCCCTTGTTTGCATTGGGGTATGAGGCAGGGGTGTCCGACATCTCCCTTGTTTGCATTGGGGTATGAGGCAGGGGTGTCCGATCTCTCCCTTGTTTGCGTTGACAATTGAGCCGTTGGCCATTGCTTTGAAGTCCTTGATTGTGTGGAGTGGGATTATTAGAGGTGGGGTGGAACATAGGGTGTCATTATATGCAGATGATTTGCTATTGTATGTGAGGGACCCAGGGTCGTCTGTAGGGAATATTATGGGTATTTTGCAGAACTTCGGTGCCTTCTCTGATTACAAGTTGAACAGAGGGAAGAGTGAATATTTTGTGGTCGGTGCGCCGGGAAGGGGAGCCAGATTTGGGGGGGGGGGGGTTTGCCGTTTCGGTTAGTGAGGGCTAGTTATCGATGGTTTCTGGATGACGGCGTTGGACTAGGGTGAGCACAATAAGAAGTCTTACAACACCAGGCTAAAGTCCAACAGGTTTATTTCTAATCACTAGCTTTCTGATGAGTACAGCCTCAATCGGAATCTTGGATTCATGTTGCATTACATTCACCCCCCCCCCCCCCTCCCCCCCCCCTACTGTCTGGCCTAGGCTGGTGAAATCCTACCAACTGTTCTGGCTTGAGACAATTCACACCTCTATAACCTGTGATTATCTCTCTCTCCAGTTGCATCGTCTGGACCTGTAAAGACTTAATTACCTTCAAAGACTCGCTTTCAAAGTATCATCATGCATCTTTGACTTTGTCTATATATGTGTTTGTGGAACCCATCTCTTCATTCACCTGATGATGGAGCAGCGCTCTGAAAGCTAATGATTCCAAACAAACCTGTTGGACTTTAACCTGGTGTTGTACGACTTCTTACTGTAGTTATCGATAGGGGTCCAGGTAGCTGGGGATTGGGCGCGGCTCCAGTGGTTGAATTAAATGAGCCTAGTGAGCAGAGTTAAGGGGGACTTAAAGAGGTGGGACAGTCTTTATCTTTGGCGGGCCGGGTCCAATCGGTTACGCTAAACACCTTGCCGAGATATTTGTTTCTATTTCAGTGTCTCCTGGTGTTCCTGCCCAAGTCTATTTTCTGACAGGTCGAGCAGCTTATCTCCAGCTTTATTAGGGCAGTTAAGGCCACAAGGATTCGGAGAGGGTCCTTCAGAAGGACCGGCAGGCAGGTGGTCTGGTGCTGCCAAAGTTGCTATTTTGTTACTGGGTGGCCAATGCGAAGAAGGTATTGGGGTGGTGCGGGGTTCTGGGACTTTCTGGGTTCAGATGGAGTTTGGGTCATGTCGAGGGACAAGCTTGGGGGCATTGGTAATGGCGCCACTTCCATTGGTGCTGGCAAGGTATTCGGCAAACCCGGTGGTGGTGTCCACATAAAAAATATGGATGCAACTCCGCCAGCATTTAAGCTGGGGTCAGCCACAAGGCTGGCTCCCATTTGTGCTAATCGCCTGTTTGAACCGGCAAGTTTGGACACCCCATTTGGTGCAGGGAGTGGGTGAAATATCCCCTGGAGGGGCGGTTTGCCCACTGGAGGAATTTGTGCTGACAGACTCGGTCATGTTTAGATGCCTCAGGGTGCAGAGCTTTGTCAAGAGGTTGTTTGCGGTGCTGCCACCATCTTTATTGGCGAGGATTCTCTCCTGTTTGGGCTTGGAGGAGGGCAGCACTTCCGGCATTGGAAGGGAAGAGTCGAGTTGAGTGGAAGGGGTGAAGGCTGAATGGGTGGAGGAGTTGGGGCCGATACTGGAGGAGGAGGAATGGAGTGAGGCATTGCAGAGGGTGAACGCCACGTTACGCATGTGAGACTGAGCCTGACCCAGCTGACGGTGGTGTTTCAAATGCACCTCACTGAGGCTCGGATGAGTCGGTTTTTTGAGGGGGTGGAGGATGGGTGTGAGTCCTGGTCGAGAGGGCCCACACATCACACACACATGTTCTGGTCCAAGCTGGTGGGAATTTGGAGGTACTTTTTTACCGTCATGTTGGCGATCCTAAATATTGAGCCGGAGCCCTGACCTTTAGCGATTATATTTGGGGTTTTGGATGTGTCAGAGCTGCGGATGGGGGCGGAGATGGATATCCTTGGCTTCTCCTCATTGGTGGCACAGAGGCGGATCCTGTTGGACTGGAGTCCAGCAACGCGAGGTAGGGGACTTAATGGAGTTTTTGCACTTCGAGAAGGTCATATATACCGTGAGGGAGTCGAGTGAGTGGTTTTACAAGAGGTGGCGGCCATTTACATTGTATTTCAGTGAGATGGCCACTGTTAGCTGTTTGGGGGGGAGGGGGGGTTAAGAAAGAGTGGGGAGGAGCTACAAACAGTTACGTGCAGCACTCACCACACCAATTTTTCAATAGGTCACTCATCCTTTCCTAACATCTGCTGCCTCAGACAAAAGTTGGGGGTCTGGTGGGAGGGGGTCTCAGTTGTGGAGATCTGATGTGGGGTCTGTTGGGGGGGGGGTCTGATGGGGGTCTCTATTGGGAGGGTCTGATGGGGGGGTTCGTGGAGGCTGTAGGGTCACTCTCATGCGTGTGTGCTGTGGGGGGGTGACCGGTAATTCCCATGATGATGGGGGGGAGGATTTGCATTGTGGGTAGGGAGGGACTAGCCGCCGGTCCGCAGTACCGCGCTGCCTGAACAAAATGGTGGCCCGAAACTAGTATTCTGACAGAATCCCACGTGTTCTCCTCCATGTATAAATTTACAAGGAGAAGGTGAGTGAATCGGGGTCAGTCACCAGGGGGCATAAGTTTAAGGTCCGTGAGGCAAAGTTCAGAGGAGATGTGCGAGGCAGTTTTTTTTACACAGGGTGGTGAGTGCTTGGAATGTGTTGCCAGGGGAGGATGTGGAAGCAGATATATTAACGGCGTTCAAAAGGCATCTTGACAAACACATGGAAAGTATGGGTATAGGTGGATAGGGCACAAGGAAGTGCTGAGGGTTTTGGCAAAGGTTGCAGGCTTGGAGGGCTGAAGGGCCTGTTCCTGTGCTGTATTGTTCTTTGTAAAGCTGGGCAGCACGGTGGTGCAGTGGTTAGCACTGCTGCCTCACTGCACCGAGGACCTGGGTTCGATCCTGGCTCTGGGACACTGTCTGTGTGGAGTTTGCACATTCTCCCCTGTTTGCGTGGGTTTCACCCCCACAACCCAAAGATGTGCAGGGTGGGTGGATTGGCCACGCTAAATTGCCCCTCAATTGGAAAAACTTTAAAAGAAGAATTGACGGAAAGGATCGGTCTCTTGGTTTCAAATTTATTTAGATATCTTAAAGTTTGCAACTTTGTGAAACTGATTTTCCCGCCATTCCCCGAGGCCCCGCCAACGTCTCTAAAGGAGAGGGTTCTTTCACTCGCAGGGTCGGAGAAAGGCAGCACTTTTGGTATTTATGGACGGGTTATGTCAGAGGATTAGGTGTAAATGGAGGGGGTTAAGGTTAGGTAGGAGGAGGAGCTGCGGCCCATACTGAATGCTGAGGTGTGAACTCCATGTCGTCGTGGAGGAGGCTTGGTTTGATCCAACTCAAAGTAGTTTTTAAGGCACACCTGACTAAGTGCAGAATGAGTCGCTTCTGTGCAGGGGTGGAGGACACATGTGAGTGCTGTTCAGGAGGTCCGGCTAACCTCACGCACATCTTCTGGCCTTGTCCCAAGCTCGTGGTTTTTGGATCTCCTTCGTTAGCAACATGTTGGCCATTCTGAAGATTGACCTCAGGGGACCATATTTGGCTGGGGGACCTGCTGGAGTTGCTATACCTCGAGAAAGTTACGTACACCGCGAGGAAAGCAAGCGAGGGTTTCTATCAGAGATGGCAGCCGTTTATTGTTTATTTCAGGAATTGGTCACTGTTCATGTTGGCGAAGGGTGAAGATGGGACAGGGAAAGGGTAAGGTTGTGCCAGGGATTGCGTGGAATATTTTAATGTGTGTAAATTGTTCTGTCGTGTTATTTTGTACTGCAGAAAATGAAAAATTTGAATAATTTATTTTGTAAATTAATTTAAATGTTGAATTGAGTAATTTCGAACTAAACACCATATTATTTGGACATAGTTTGATTTTATGTTTTGCTTGCAAGAAACTCCGAGCCGGGGCAGCACGGTGGCGCAGTGGGTTAGCACTGCTGCCTCACGGCGCCAGGGTCCCAGGTTCGATCCCAGCTCTGGGTCACTGTCCGTGTGGAGTTTGCACATTCTCCCCGTGTCTGCGTGGGTTTCACCCCCACAACCCAAAGATGTGCAGATTTGGTGGATTGGCCGTGCTAAATTGCCCCTTAATTGGAAAAAAAAATTAATTGGGTACTCTAAATTGAAAAAAAAACCCAACTCCGAGCTGGCCTAGGCTGATAGAAATATGTAAATTTGCAATTAGGACAATTCAGAGACTAAACAGATGGAAGTTGATTTTGCCCAAGAGGATATTTTACAATTTTGAAACCTGATTTTCTTAAGTGGCTCGATTAAAGACACTTATCGTCTCATAGTTTTCATTCATTCTTGGGGTGAGTTTTAGTTGCATTAATAGAACTACTTTGTGATTATGTGGAGATGCCGGCGTTGGACTGGGGTGAGCACAGTAAGAAGTCTTACAACACCAGGTTAAAGTCCAACAGGTTTGATTCAAACACGAGCTTTCGGAGCACAGCTCCGAAAGCTCGTGTTTGAAACAAACCTGTTGGACTTTAACCTGGTGTTGTAAGACTTCTTACTGTACTTTGTGATTCAAATGGAAGAAAATGAAACTGAAATTATCCCAATAACGTCACAGCAAATTCGAGAAACAGACAGAAATGTTGCCGGGGATATTATGGAGCTCACAATCCACGGCCTTGCTACAATTCTAACAGAGGGCCGTCTTCCGGTTGCTGACTGACCTATGGAAGCACTTACACTCGGCACAGCGGAGTGCTGAGAAGTGTAGCAGCTGTCTCCCAGGATGTGATTTAGACTTAAGACGTTGTCAACAGCTTCCCTGAAGTGTTGCAAAAAGAACAATTAAGGTGCAGTTGTAGATCCAACTAAATCCCACTTGTTCTCCACAAGCTCTCATGTGATCCCTTCTCTCTCCATAAATGTATCGTCCCTCTGGTAAATGTATGTCTCCAGATTGCTGGAGACTGGACATAGAACCTGGACATGAAGTCCCAATCGGCTGACCTCTGTGGGAATTGCCCAGGAAGTTTGAACTTCCGATGGACGATTCCCCTGCTCCCTGGGACCCTCCGAGCAGGTTGAGTTAGAATTGGAGGCTTTGAACGGTTCATTGAGACTCAGCTGAATAGTAACCCAGGAAATGTTAGATTAAAACCTAAACTAACTCCTGGGTAATTACAAAACTGACCCTCCAATCACTCACGCTGATGCCCCCCCCCCCCCTCTCCGACTTACCCCTTGACACCCCTACTACCCCAACTAACCCCCCTACCATCTGACTACATCTGACCTGATCAACCTCCGACCTGACTACCCTTCCTAACACTGATGATGATTATGAAACCTTTGTCGATTGTTGTAAAAGCGCAACTGATTCGCGAGTGTCCTTTAGGGAAGGAAGTTAACTCTCCTTATCCAGTCTGGACTCAATGTGACTCCAGATCCATTGCAATGTGGGTTCACCCTTAACTGTCCCCTCAAGGACAATTATGGATGGGCAATAAATACTGGCACAGCCTGCGATGCTCTCATCCTGTGAATGAATAAATAAAAAACCTACCCACCGTATTAATTCACTCATTCACCCATTTAACAAAATACACGTTGAACATTTGCACTTACCTTACGGCAGCTAATCCCGTTAAAAGGGGGCGTTTCCCTCCGACGCTCCCGCGCTGGACTTCTCCGAAAGGCACTACGCTTTCACATTTCTGGAGAAGTTGGAAGAGGTAAGAAATGAGGAGCAGCATCGAGGCGGGGGAACATTCAAACAGAGCAGCAATCCGACAATGATTCCCGCTTTGCGAAAGATCCGGGCCATCGTTTACACAGATACATTTTGAATATTTGTTCTCTACTTCTGTTGTTGGGGAGAGTGTGAAACTGCTCGTCGTTGTCTAAATATCTCGTTCCTTTCGAATCCTGAAAGCAGTCAGCGGATCAACTCTCCAGCTTGTCAGTGTGAAAATGCTCAGTTTATATAATTGTTTCTTACAATCCAATCCCCCTGTCAGGATCCCTCAGTGATTGTGATCATTAAAGAGGGTTGAGTACGTGTGAAATGAAAAATGAAATGAAAATCGCTTATTGTCACGAGTAGGCTTCAATGAAGTTACTGTGAAAAGCCCCTAGTCGCCACATTCCGGCGCCTGTCCGGGGAGGCTGGTACGGGAATCGAACCGTGCTGCTGGCCTGCTTGGTCTGCTTTAAAAGCCAGCGATTTAGCCCAGTGAGCTAAACCAGCCCCTGTGATGTGTGGAGTTTGGGTATCCTTGGGAACATTAACAGGTACAGTAAGCAATGAGGAAGGATAAGGAATGGTTTGTTAACCCTTATTGCCAGGGGTTGGAGTGCAAGAATAAGGAGCTCTTGCTGCAATTGCATGGTGATTTGGTGAGACCATACCCGGAATACCGTGTGCAGTTCTGATTTCCTTGGCTAAAGGAAGATAGGTGAGATTCTCTGTTTGGGAGACTATGGGCGCGATTCTCCGCCCCCCACGACGGGTCGGAGAATAGCGGGAGGGCCTACCCGACATTTTTCCCGACCTCCTGCTATTCTCCTCCCCCCACGGCCGCCCCACGACACGAATCGCTCGCCGTTTTTTACAGCGAGCAGCGATTCTCCCCTAGCCGATGGGCCGATTTCCCAGGCCTTTACGGCCGTTTTCACGAACGCCAACACACCTGCTCTCACAGTTCGTGAAAACGGCCGCAAAGTGCTGTTCTGGAGAACCATGCCACCGATTGGCACGGCCGCACCACGGCCGTGCCAAGGGTGGCATAGGCCCGCAATCGGTGGGCACCAATCGCGGGCGGCGGGTCCGAACCCCGCGCACTCTTTGTTCCTCTGCCGCCCCGCTGGATCAGTCCGCAGGGCGGCTGAGGGGCATAACGGCCCGCGCGTGCGCGGGTTTGACGCATATGCGTGATGACGTCATCCGTGCATGTGCGGATTGGAGCCGTCCAATCCACGCATGCGCGGCTGACGTCATCATTTGCGTCAGCCGCTGTTAACCTTGGCGCGCGGGCTTAGCGGAGTTCGCTAAGCCTGCGATGCCGAGGTTCACGGGGCCCCGCTGCTAGCCCCGACCGGGGAGCAGAATCGGGTCCCGGGAGGGGGCGCGGAGGCTGAATTTGCGGAGAATCGCGCCCTATGTTCTCCTGCTGGAGGAGAATTGCAACCGGTTAAGATCCCCCTGGGAGTGTAAATCAGATAGCAGTTCTGTATCCCTGGCATTGTAAATTTATGCACGGCGAGGAATACGAAGGATTCCTGAGGGAATCCTACTATTGGGTCACCATTTTGAGTGGGTGGCCCAAGTTCATCCCGAACCTTGCGACCACGTTGGCCCCCATACACCTCCATTTGAAGAAGAATCAAGAGTGGGTGTGGAGAAAACTGCAGGAAACGGTCTTTTTGCCGGCCAAGTTACTGTCTTCTAGGTTACTGACCCAATAGTATCCCACTAAACACTTACTTGTCACGTGCAACGCATCGCCGTACGGTATTGGGACCGTCCTGTCACAATCGGATGGAGAATCATGGGGAATGGCCGATTGCTTTCACCTCTCAGAGGCTGGCTGTGGCAGAACACAAATCTGCACAGATCAAGGAGAGTCTGGTGGTGATCTACGCAGTGGAAAAATGTCACCAGTACATTTACAGCGGCCATTTTACAGACCATTAGCCTTTACTTGGTCTATTTAAGGACAAGGCCATCCCGCCCATCGACTCTGTGAGGGGCCAGTGCTGGGCTCTGCTGCTGGCCGCCTATGAATATTCTGTCAAAGCATCATCCGGGAATCCAGATAGCGAACGTCGATGCACTAAGCCGTTTGCCTTTGCCAACTAGCCCCACATTGCCCCTCCTGGGCGGACAAAGTGGTCGCTGTCGTGTTAGGTACACTGGTACTGGCTACAACTGGATGCAGCTTAGATCAAAAAGATACTCCAGACCTTGAAGTTAGTTCAATCAGGTTTATTGAACTAATAGCACAGTTAGCACAGTTCTCTGTGAGTTCGACTCTCTGCTAACTTAAGTGTTGTTACTCTATCTGACTGAACCAGACTAGCTCTTAGCCACGTGGTGGGGGTGTGAGATTGTAACAACACCTTTGACTGACTCTCTAGATGTACATCAGTGGAAAGAGGCGGAGTGTGAGTGACTTGTGTCTTTTATAGTCAGATCCCACCCCTGAGTGTCCTGTCTGCTCATTGGCCATGTCCTGTTCTCTATCCATTAGCTGCTTGTCTGTATATCATTATGTCTGTGTCTGCATATCATGACAGTCGCCACTCTAAACTTCATGGATTCTTTGTCTGCCACGGTGTCTCAGGTCTGTGAATGGACTCTGAACAGACCTGGGTCTCTCAACATTCCGGCACATTGTTACATGGAGGCCAGCATCAACAGCTACCAAAACGTCCAAACTGTCTGAATTTAATGTGGAGGATGATATCCTGCTATGGGGCGCGTGCGTTGTCATTCCAGAAAAAGGTCAGGAGTTGATATTGAAGGACATTCACAATGGACATCCAGGAGTGTCTAAAATGAAGATGTTGGCGCAGAGTTACATCTGGCGGCTGGGCCTGGATGCAGACATTGAGAAGATGGCCCAGCAATGCTCCGTCTGTCAGGAGCATAAGAAGCTCGCACCAAGGGCAGCACGGTGGCACAGTGGTTAGCATTGCTGCCTACGGTGCTGAGGACCCGGGTTTGAATCCCGGCTCTGGGTCACTGTCCGTGAGGAGTTTGCACGTTCTCCCCGTGTCTGCGTGGGTTTCGCCCCCACAACCCAAAAGATGTGCAGGATAGGTAGATTGGCCATGCTAAATTGCCTCTTAATTGGAAAAAATAATTGGGTACTCTAAATTTATAAAAAAAAAGAAGTTCGCACCAGCGATACCCCTTTACCCGTGGGAATGTCCATGGGCATGTTTGCATGCCGACTTTGCCAGCCCATTTCAGGATTCAATGTTCCTTCTCTTAATTGTCGGCCATTCAACAAAGCTGGAGGTCCACAAGATGGCAGTAACCACCCCAACGGGTGACTATCGAGAAATTGTATTTGTCGTTTCACACACACAGCAACCCTGAAGTGCTGGTCACAGACGGTGGGACCCCTTTCAGCGATGAGTTCTTGTATTTCTTGAAGGCGAATGGGGTTACGGCACATTCCTCCTGCCCCGTTCCTCCCGGCTTCTAATGGTCCAGCAGAGGGGGCAGTACAGCCGTTCAAACGAGGTGTTCAAACGAGGCCGGTGTACTTAGCCCCCTACTCTACCCGCTGTACACACACGACTGTGTGGCAAAATTTGGTTCCAACTCCATCTACAAGTTTGCTGACGATACGACCATAGTGGGCCGGATCGTGAATAACGACGAGTCCGAATACAGGAGGGAGATAGAGAACCTAGTGGAGTGGTGTAGCGACAACAATCTCTCCCTCAGTGCCAGCAAAACTAAAGAGCTGGTCATTGACTTCAGGAAGCAAAGTACTGTACACACCCCTGTCAGCATCAACGGGGCCGAGGTGGAGATGGTTAGCAGTTTCAAATTCCTAGGGATGCACATCTCCAAAAATCTGTCCTGGTCCACTCACGTTGACGCTACCACCAAGAAAGCACAACAGCACCTATACTTCCTCAGGAAACTAAGGAAATTCGGCATGTCCACGTTAACTCTTACCAACTTTTACAGATGCACCATAGAAAGCATCCTATCGGGCTGCATCACAGCCTGGTATGGCAACTGCTCAGCCCAGGACTGCAAGGAACTTCATAGAGTGAACACAGCCCAGTCCATCTCACAAACCTGCCTCCCATCCATTGACTCCATCTACACCTCCTGCTGCCGGGGGAAAGCAGGCAGCATAATCAAAGACCCCTCCCACCTGGCTTACTCACTCTTCCAACTTCTTCCATTGGGCAGGAGATACAGAAGTCTGAGAACACGCACGAACAGACTCAAAAACAGCTTCTTCCCTACTGTCACCAGACTCCTAAATGACCCTCTTATTGACTGACCTCATTAACACTACACACTGTGGGCGAGATTCTCCCAAACCGGGAGAAATCGTAAGGCTGGCGTCAAAAACGGGCGGGTTTGACGCCAGCCTCCGCCCCCCCCGACCGGGAACCGATTCTGGTCCCCGGTCGGGGCTAGCATGCTGCTATTAAGCCCGCTTGCCAGAGTTTGCGACGGCTGACGCGTCACATGACGTCAGCCGCGCATGCGCGGATTGGAAGACTCCAACCCGCGCATGCGCGGATGACGTCATCGCACATTTGCGCGAAACCCGCGCATGCGCGGGCCGGGATGCCCCTCAGCCACCCCGCGAATGGATACAGCGGGGCGGCGGAAAGGACAGAGAGTGCGCGGGAATCGGACCCACTGCCCGCGATCGGTGGGCACCGATCGCGGGCCCATGGCACCCTTGGCACGGCCGTGGTATTGCCGTGTCAATCGGTGCCATGGTTGCCAAGATCCGAAATTTACGGCCGTTTTTACGAACGGTCAGACCAGGTGTGTTTGACGTTCCTAAAAACGGTCGTAAAGGGCTTGGACCTCGGCCCATCGGCCAGCTGAGAATCGCTGCTCGCCGTAAAAAAACGGCGGCAGCGATTCGTGTTGGGAGTCGGGCGTGGGGGGGGGGGGGGGGGGGGGGGAGAATAGCGGGAGGGCGTCAGACTAGTGTGGCCGTAAAAATTTACGATCCCCGCTATTCTCCGCACCGTCGTGAGTGCGGAGAATTGCGCCCTGTATGCTTCATCTGATGCCAGTGCTTATGTAGTTACATTGTATATCATGTGTTGCCCTATTTTGTATTTTCTTTTATTCCCTTTTCTTTCCGTGTACTTAATGATCTGATGAGCTGCTCGCAGAAAAATACTTTTCACTGTACCTCGGTACACGTGACAATAAACAAATCCAATCCAATCCAATCCAATCCAAGAAGCAGTCTTCAGGTTTGATGAGCACCAGAGTGGCTCCTTTCTTATTTTGCTGCAGGATCATTCCGCACGCTGTGACCAGGATGGTTCCTGCTGAAATGTTGATGGGGCGTAGGCTTCAAAACCGCCTTCGTATGACTTTCCCGGGCATAGGTGGGAAAGTGCGCCACAACCAGGAGCGGCAATGGCGTTGCCCCATTTGGTGCCGACCACCTTGATGTTTTGTACCAGGTGATCTGGTGTTTTTTAACTTTACAGACAGCCCTGTGGGTCTCTGGGACTATTCTCCTCCAAACAGGGCCGGTTTCCGATCAAGTACAAGGGTGGGTCCTGCGAAAGCACCTCGATCATATTCGGTCCAGGTGACTGCTTCTTTTATACCTTCCTCGCGAATGCCATATCCTCAACCAGCCACCTCTGATGTCGAAGCAGATGGTAACGGGACCCCAAAGGGGGGTTCAAGACGCCGAGACGACTGAGATTGTGGACACCGTTTGAGAAATGGAGACTCAAACATCGGAAATCTCCGATGGGGAGTCAATAGCTCAGCAGTCATCCGCGGAGCAACCGCCACCATGTTCAAAGCGGAAACGTCGTTTGCCTTCCAGGTACATGCTGCCCGATCCATCACCTCTGAGAGGGCTTGAAGGGTCGATGCTGAGGGTATCTTCTCTTGGACAGTGAATCAAGAAACAGGGGGTCATATTCTCTGGATAAGAGACAGAGATATTTTCAATTGAGGTGAGGAGGAATTTCTTCACTCAGAGATTTGTGAATCTCTACCCAGAAGGCTGTGGGTGCTCAGTTGATAAGTATAATCAACATTGATTAAATACTTAGAGGTTAGGGATGTAGGATAGAGAGGAAAAGTGGAATTAAAGGTGGAAGGTCAGCCGTGATCTTGATGAATGCCAAAGCGGCTTGAGGGGTTGCAAGGCCGATATCTAATGCTTTTACTTCTTTGTCTTGAGTAGAAGTGTCTGCGTTTCTTAATTGACAGAAGCAAATTAGATGGACGCTTGAGGGCAATAAACTAGCAGGGCTGCAGAGATGGAGCAGGGAATTGGACTGACTGGAATGGTCTCGAGAGCTGGTAAGCTGCTGTGGCTTACTCTATTCCACTTGTCAGTCTGCCACCTTCATTCGCTTTGTGTCATCTGTACATTTAGCCAGTGTGCTTGAACCTCCTCGATTCAGATCACTTTTTAAAAAAGGAGGCCCCAAAATGCCCCTTCAATGCAGCCCACGTGGAAGTTTCTCCAAGGATGATGCCAATCCCTGCGCCACACTCTGGGTTCAGTTGCTTAACCCAGTACATATTGTCATGTTGGGAGATATTAGGAACTTGGATCCAGAAATGGGGTTCAAGATGTAGCGGGCAATTTAGGGGTTAAACAGACTGAGGGAAAAGACTGCCAGCAGCAGAGTCAGAGGGATGCACCCACAGCCTGAGTTACCCTTGTCCAATTCATACATAACCTCATTAGTGGGAATACATAGGATACCCGGTTCAGCCAGGATGATCCACATCAAGATCCATTGTCATTCGGGACAACTTTGTTTGACCAGCCATCAGCCCCTCACACAGACTGATTACCTATTTGTCCATCAATGGAAGGTTAGTTGTATATGAATGGCATAGCTCTGTTGTTTTGTATAAATGGGAGTCGGTAATCAGCCAAGATAACGATAATAGATTCAAGTCTGACCACCTCAGGGAAGAACCTTTGTTTGAAGGGATGAGCGGAGCTTAAAGAGAGACAGAAAATGATGTTTGAACGGTTACAGAGAAGGCTGTGGAAATCGACCAGGGAGGTCATGAATGTTGTAACCGAGGCAGGCTTTGGAAAAAGATTCTGACCAAATGTCCCGAACGGAAGAAAATGGCTTCATAAATGCAAGTAGTGCCTTTGTCTTCCTGTGAAAGTGGCATGAGAACTGTATGGTCATGTACAGTGTTGTTTAATGGGAACTTTTGTGTTAAGGTTAAGAAACTGCATGTAATCCTTAGCGTTAGAGATGCATGTTTAAAAGTTCAAACATTATTTTCTTTTATTTTAATAATATTTATTAGAAAATAACTAAGCCGTATTTCTTATGTTATCACCTCTGGAACAAATCGATCTTTCCACACTGTGTTAAAATCTAATAAACCTTGCACATCTAGTTCATTATCTTTGCCATGGTTGAGGGCTGATCAGGCGTCCGTAACAATATCCAATGTGAAATATTGCCCCTGATTCCTGCTCTTTATAATCATTAGTACCATCCTCTTGAAAGTAAGTGTATCAACGGTCTTTCTGAAATTTAAGTGCACTACCTCAACTATTTTAAAGATATTGGACCCCTGAAAGAAAAGCAGTAAATAGAATCATACAATGGTTGCAGCACAGGCCATTCAGCTCATCATGTCTGTGCTGTCCCCCAAAGAAGGGAGTGCCAGCCCCCATATTCTCCCCATAACCCTGGACATTCAGCCTTGACTGGACATGTCTCCAGCACATTCTCAGATAGGGCATTCCAGAACCTAACCACTCGCTTTTCCTCATGTTGTCATTGCTTCTTTTGCCAATTACTTTAAATCTGTGCCCTCTGCTTCATGATCCGTCCACCAATGGGAACAGTTTGCCCCTATACAAGCTGTCCAGACCCCCCTTGATTGACAAGACCCTGCACCCTTTCCGGATTAATCCAGTTTTTTGTTTCCTCCTTGTCACTGAGGCAACAGAATCATATTTGGCGTTTTTTCAGCCCGAGTAGAAGCAGCTGTCCATGTCCTCACGATTCCACTTTCAGCAACCCAGCTCCATCCTTTGCTTTTATTTTTTGCTTTGTATAAATTTTACTATAATTCACGTTTCTTGCCAAATAACTTTTAATATTTTTCTTTGCCATTTTATTTTTTTAAAATTTAGAGTCCCTAATTATTTTTTTTCCCAATTAGGATGCAATTTAGCATGGCCAATCCGCCTACCCTGCACATCTTTTGGGTTGTGGGGGTGAAATCCACGCAGAACACGGGGAGAATGTGCAAACTCCACAGGGACAGTGACCCCGGGCCGGGATTCGAACCTGGGACTTCGGCGCCGTAGGCAGCAGTGCTAACCACTGCGCCGCGTGCCGCCCCATTTTGTTGTTTTTCTTACACTCTTCACATACCTTATGGATCTGAGTTCATCCTTCGAGGTTATAAATTCCTTAAAATCATAGAATCCCTACACTGCAGAAGGAGGCCATTCGGCCCATCGCTTCTGTACCGTCCCTCCGAAGGAGCACCCCACCTAGACCCCCCCCCACCTTATCCACGTAACCCCACCTAACCTTTTTCTTTTGGACACTAAGGGGCAATCTACACCTAACTTGCACGTCTTTTGACTGTGGAAGGAAACCGGAGCACCCGGAGGGAACCCAATTATTATTTTTCTCCTTTTTTAAGAGTTGCTTGGAAGTCCTGTCCAACCGGGCAGGTGTGCCGACAAACTTTGTACCTTTCACTTTGCATGAGTACATATTGGCCCTTTGCATCCATATCACCACCTTGAAGGAACCCCATGGCTTCCCCACTCCACTAGCCACACAGTATTCACATTTGACAGACACACTTTTAACAAGACAACATAAAGTTAATCCTTTCACCTGGGAATCTATAGCAACCCTCCCGGTAATGGTCTACCTCTGTTACCATCCATTAGTTCTACCCAAAATGATCCTGTGTCTGCCTTTTTATTTTAAATCCGCACTCAGTTTGTTATCGTTGACAGGTATCCGTGTGGAGAGTTCAGGCACCAGAGGGGATCGATTTCCCAGGTGGACTATGTTGTGTTTTAGTTTTAATGGCTGTGAGAGGCTAACAGTCATTGACGCTACGAATCTAGGCTGATAACTTGGGGAGTGTTACTGTATGAAGTTGGAGATTTGGGAATGTCTGATAAGGAGAATCCTCAGAAGAGTTCAAAGTTCCATCTTAATTGATGGACTTATTTGGGGATGGCCGATGCCCCAGCATAGCAGACAGAAATCCTCAACCAGTGGCCTTTTCTGCAACCTTGCCTCCAGAATTATTGTGGGAATATGGTGGAAGGACTATGGATTTTTGCACCCGAATTTTTCTACACGATAATATATTGTGCACTTAAAAACAATACGGCATTGCTTTATTTTCATTGTTTTGATGTTGCAGAGTCTGTAAAAGAGAAGCCTGTGGTTACCGAACCTCCTCCAAACAAGCCTTCAATGACCAAAGCCGGAATGGCATTAATAAGGGATTGCTGTGGATCTACACAATGCAACATCATGTAGCGCTCACCACTCAAGTCCGACACTTGTCTGCAAAGGATATTTTAATGAAAGAGAACCTTACCCAAGATGGAAGAAAAATGTCTGAATGGTAACCGTGCTCACACAGACTATGACCTACCATATTCAGAGTGGTGATAAAGACTTATTGTCCTTCATGCATGGATCACAAACTCGGCATGCTGTAAGGAAAATGCATCACATGTTTCCACTGGTAAAATGCAAAGATTTTAATACCTGGCATGTGTGACATCAAAGCAGTTTCAGGAAATTGTTTCAGTGGTCACGATAGAATAAAACATACCACTTTTAAAATTTCCTAACTACGCCGTAAGGATTTTACAGGGTTTTTCTTGAAAAAGCTTCCCCCCACCCCCCAAAGAGTTATTTATTAACATCCTCTCGTCTCTGCCAGGCCTCACAAACAGTTGCAACCCTTTATTGCTCCAGCGCACAGGCGGGTAACAAACTTTACAAATTTAAACTCAGCGACTTTCAAACAGGGATGGAGTCAAATTCTGACTCCGAGAAAAAACGTACAAAGTTAATAGAGGTTAATGCCCGAGTGTCATGATTGTTCTAATTCTTTGGGCGGACTTCTCCAACCGTTTGGATTCTCTGTTCCCGATGGTTTCATGTGATGGCTCCGATGGGAAATCCCATTGACAAGCGACGGGAGTATAGAATCCCACTGTCAGTGAATGGCTGCTGCTGAGATACACGCAACTGAGGCAGCAGGAGTCGTGCCCTTTTGTGTTACAATCGAGTGTTTCCTCATTGATAAATAGGATATTACTAGTGTAATATAATTGTAAGTCAAGGTTTGTCAGTAATCATGTGAAGCAGATATGTTGGTAGAATCTAGCAAGTTGCGTTTAGAGAGTGTCAGTGTCACTAAAAGGTTCAAGGGGGTGAAATTCATCCTTGGCAACAGGCATTCGCAAACCAACCCACCTGTTATACACCCAGCCAAAGTTGAGTTTCATCCCAAGACCTTCAACGCACATGTGCACATTATTTGAAGCGTACACATGTCTTAACTTAAGTTTCTCATTTGGTAGGCTTATATCTTGCTCTGTTCCCTTTCGCGCCTGTTTCACGGCGTCAGATGTAAACTACCCCAGTGATACAAGCTGACAAAAAGTGGTGTTGGCGGCTAATGGCTTAATGAAAGCTGATGAATACAGAGCTGGCCAGGCCAGCACTGAACTTAAATCGCTGAATGAGATGTATAAACAGCAGCACACATCTATAGAATTTGAAAGGAAAGTAAACCTTTGTCTCTCTTCCCTGACTCAAAGTAGTCCTACATCCTGTTCACTAATCTAATATTGTCTTCATTTAATGTTGAATCTTAACCATTCGGCAGCTCAATTTTAAGTAAATGTGTAAATATTGAAATGTCACCAATTAAACAATTGTGTATGTTTAGGTCTTGAACACAATAAAGTTATTGCTTCTGAGTGTTTGTTTACAGTGGAGTCTGCAGTATTTAATTACAGTATGTTGTACCCTATAGGCATTTGTTTAGAAGTTTGGAGAAATGTGAGTTAACACAAAAAGACTGAGAAAATGACTTTATTGAATAATCACTCAGTTGCCAGAAGTTGCTCCAGAAGAGTTTTGAACATAAACTCTCAAAAATCTTGCAAACTTATTTTATTATTTCACCCAGGCCTGATTTGATCAGATTTATTGATGTATAAAAGGCTGGGAAGGAATATCCCAAAATATGGGGTTGCACACATTCAGAAAACTGCACAATTTAACAGAACTTTCAGATAAAAATAAATTACTGTAGAGGCTGGAATCGGAAACCAAAAAGAAAATGCTGGAAAATCTCAGCAGGTCTGGCAGCATCTGTAGGGAGAGAAGAGGTACCGTTTCAAGTCCAGATGACCCTTTGTCAAAGCTCTTCATCTTTAATTAAGATGTTCTGGAAACAATTTACTGATTAACAATTATCTATAACTGAGGTGGAACCCAATTTCTAGTGAAAATCATGGTGTGGAGGCTTGAGGAAAGAGTTCTCTGCCCAAAGACAGGTCCCTAGGTTTGTGATCTTTACCAAGGACATAGATCCTGAATCCACTGCATACACAGTCACGGACCCGGCCATTCTCTGGCTATATCCGCAGGTAAAGGCGGGGCCCCCTCCACCAGATGCAGGATCGGTGCAGCTTTTGCGCCATTTATTCTGGCGCAAAACGCCACTGTCCCCACGCCAGCACTTGGTCTTCAAATCGGAGAATTCAGCCTCCCCCACCCACCCAGTGTCTGCGTGGGTTTCACCTCACAACCCAAAGATGCAGGGTAGGTGGATTGGCCACACTAAATTGCACCGTAATTGGAAAAATCTTTAAAAAGAATTGACAGACATGTTGGGGGGTGGGGGGGGAAAGAGGCAGGAGGAGTTTTTGGTGCTCCTGGCAGTGTGCATGTTTTACCAGGCCACCACAGAGGGTGTCTGCTATGGATCTCTTGCAAAATTGCTCCCTGGCCACATTTGAGGATGACCATCTGGGAACCCCACAGCAGGATGCTATCTGCCACATTTGAGGTAAAAGCCCTCGGGTTCTCTGGGAGGGCATGATTGTGGGCGCCACACAGCACGTGGACTCTGTTTCCAAGTCTTTACTTGGGCCACTGTTCCCGGTCCAAGAGTCCATAAAATGGAAGGTTGCGACTACTTCATCCGATGCTGTTGGTGTTGCCGTGCTGGTGGGTAGTGGGAGGTGGATGAGAGTGTAAACGTGGTTGGATTTTTGTCCTTGGGTGACGTTCCAAAACATATTTACGTGCCGCCAAGAGGAGGAGAGCTCAATGCTGAGTGCGGGCAGACTCCACTAGGGGAATTGCCTTATCCTCTTTGAACAACGCCAATAGGGGTTATGGTCTGTATACTCTGTGAATGCATGTCCATAGCAGACTGATGGAAACGTTTTACGCTGAACACAAGCGGCAATCCTTTTTCTCTCCAAGTGTAATTACTCTGCTGCCAAAGTGCAGAATGTCAATCCCAAAGTGAACATAATGGGTCACTCAGTACCATCGCCCATCTTGTGTGCCAGGACAGCTCTGATTCCGTACGGCAAGGCGTCACATGTAACCAACAACAGCTTTGATGGGTCAAAGTGAGTCAGCAGATGTGAGGACGACAGTCGCCGTTTCACTTTACAGGTGCAGTGGGGCCAACACTGTTGCCAAGTTCAGGATGAACTTCCCATCATAGTTTATAAGGCCCACGTGGAGTTCTGTGGGATTCTCCAGCACCTTGTCTACTGGGTGTAGTCAGTGCCTGTCCACCCTGTAGTCTAAATAGACCACCACCTTTGCATGGAAAATGCACTTTTGAGCGGCAGACAAACCCTAGCTTCTTCGAACCGATGTAACAGATCCTCCAGATTTTTCAGGGGTTCTTGGTTGGATTAACCGATAATCAGCCCATCGTCCAGGTAGTCTGCCACCTGTGGCAATCCTCGGAGGATATTTTCCATCACCCTTTGGAATGTGGCACATACTGAAGAGACTCCGAATGGCACCCAGGCGTACTTATACAACCCCCTTTGCCTGTTGGTGGTCAGATATTTGCGTGAGGACAGGTCCAACACCAATTGATTTTTAAAAATAAATTTAGAGTACCCAATTCATTTTTTCCAATTAAGGGGCAATTTAGCATGGCCAATCCACCTACCCTGCACATCTTTGGGTTGTGGGGGCGAAGCCCACGCAAACACGGGGAGAATGTGCAAACTCCACACGGACAGTGACCCAGAGCCGGGATCGAACCTGGGACCTCGGCTCCGTGAGGCTACAGGGCTAACCCACTGCGCCACCAACACCAATTGATGATAAGAGTGGTTCATGTAGAGCTTGATAAAAATCCTTCCTCCGCTGAGCATCGCGCATGGGTTCTCAATCTTTGGCACTGGGTTAACGATCCAAACGGACGCTCAGTTGACGCTCCCAGCAGAGGCAGATGTAACAGTCAAGTTTCATAACTGGCGCACATTCTCCCCGTGTTTGGCACATTCTCCCCGTGTTTGGCACATTCTCCCCGTGTTTGCGTGGGTTTCGCCCCCACAACCCAAAGATGTGTGGGCTAGGTGGATTGGCCATGCTAAATTGCCCCTTAATTGGAAAAATGAATTGGGTACTCTAAATTTATTTTAAAAAAAAGTTTCATAACTGGCATGTCCGGCACAGCCCAATCCACAAATTACACTGGGCGGATGATTCCCAACTTCTCCAAAAAGCTCCAGTACTGCATCGACTTTGGGTTTTAAAGCAGAGGGAATGGGGCGGGCATGAATATAGCATGGTTGGGTTTCTGGGTCCATGATATCTTGCTGAAGGCCCCCCCCCGGTTGGTGCCAAGACCATCTGGAAAACCCACAGGAAACATGCGAATACCACGTCCAGCTCGTCAGGGTACATCTGGCATACTTGCTGCCAATAACACCCGGAGACTTTTCAGCCAGTCACACCCCAGCAAATGTGGGCTTAACCCAGCAGTGGCAAGTTTGCCGACTGAGCCCCATATTTCACCGGGAACTCTGAGGTGCCTGAGATCTCCGAGGCTCTATGGTGTATGTTGCCAGCCGGATATCGCTATCTCTTATCACCAAGACCCATATTCCTGTGCGAATATGGTCATACGTCTGATCACAGAAACTGCGGCTCCGTTATCAAGCTCCATCCGTATTGGGAAAACATTGACCTGGACCGTAACTTGGATAGGCACCACCCTTGGTGCCGAAATGCCGTAAAGGCAGTGAGCCTTCTCTGGCTTGTCATTGATGAAGGGCGTCCACCCTCTGGGACGGTCATCGGGGGGCGTAATGTTTCACTGCCGTCTGTCCTGTTGACTCCCTCTGGTTCTGGCGCGCTCATCCCATGCGCCAGGAATCTCTGGTGTGCGGGAAACACAATGTCCCTCGGCAGGAAAATGTTGCTGTCCGGCCTGGTCAGCCTACTGCAGCTCCACCTTCTCATCACCAGTGTAACGTCTCAGGCAAGTAACCACTCGGAAGCAATGACCGTGGAAACGGGGGAAGTCTTTAACTTAAATCTTCTGGAGAAATCAAATTTTGTTTGCAGTTAAAACATAGAAAGTTCTAAAGTTCACAGAAGGTTTTAACCAAGTCTCCACTGGAACAGCTTAGCTCAAACTGGTTAGTGTGCAACGGACTCCGCTAACCTCCATCTTAGCAGCAAATAGAGCCAGCTAACCTAGTGTGGCTTGGCACTTAAGTGCAACTTAGAATGCTGGGAGTTGGGTAATTAAGGGAGTTGGAGGAAAGAGGTGCTCTTTTGTTTTCTAACTTTCAGGAAGTGGTCTTCCTCTGCTACTGGAGAAGAAGCTTGTTACTTGGTGAGTGATTACGGTTCATTCTATTCCCAAGAGAGGTATGGACAAGGTGGATAGCAACAAGCTTTTTCCAAGAGTGGGGGTGTCAATTACAAGGGGTCATCATGATTTCAAGGTGAGAGGGGGAAAGTTTAAGGGAGATGGGCGTGGAAAGTTTTTTTTTTTAAAACGCAGAAGGTGGTGGGTGCCTGGAACGCTTTGCCAGCGGAGGTGGTAGAGGCGGACACGATAGCATCATTTAAGATGCATCTGGACAGATATATGAACGGGCGGGGAACAGAGGGAAATAGATACTTGGAAAATAGGCGACAGGTTTAGATAAAGGATCTGGATCGGCGCAGGCTGGGAGGGCCGAAGGGCCTGTTGCTGTGCTGTAATTTTCTTTGTTAAAGGTTCAAAATAGCTGGCTTTTAAAGCAGACCAAGGCAGGCCAGCAGCACGGTTCAATTCCCGTACCAGCCTCCCCGAACAGGGGCAAGAATGTGGCAACTAGGGGTTTTTCACAGTAACTTCATTAGAAGCCTACCTGTGACAATAAGCAATTTTCATTTCATGTATAATAAAAGTAAAATATATAATTGAATAAAATAATTAATAAACGGTTAATGAATTAGAACACATTAAAGGATGTCAGGATAGGTGATGTGTCACAGCTGCAGCATGTGGGAGCTCCTGTATTTACTGACATTGAGCCAAGTTACTCTCAGAGAGTAACTCACTGAAAGAGAAGGCATTTATTCAACTTACTGACAAGTTTACTTCTCATTCAACCTGATTAATGACTCTAAAGAGACCCGGATTGGAAATGAATGAAAATGGAAATCGCTCGTCACATGTAGGTTCAAATGAAGATACTGTGAAAAGCCCCTAGTTGCCACATTCCGGCGCCTGTTCGGGGAGGCTGGTACGGGAATTGAACCATGCTGCTGGCCTGCCTTAAAAGCCAGCGATTTAGCCCTGTGCTAAACAAGCCCCAGTTTACCAGATTTAAATGCATATATTAGTTCTAAGATTTAAAAAAAAAATGATATCAATAAGATCCTACTGGCCCCAGTGATCAAGTTAACGAAAGCTGTGCATTTTGCAGAGGGAACTTTATAATAATACGAACATCTACGAAAACGATGCAATATTCATACTGCCACTGACTACAGATATGGCTGTAAATCGTCTCAACTGAGATTGGAACGAGATGCTTAGAACTTTCTTTAGTGGCAGCTGGTGAGAATAATGCTTTGTGTTTTTGCAGTCTCTGAAGTTTCCACTACCACTCAAAACGTTTTAAAATTTGAAAACATTTTAAACATATTCAGATTGAGATCTTTAGGTGCATCTTCTGTATTTAGTGCAAATTAAAAAGTGTTTCTGTTCCATTGCCACGTTTGAAGTGGTGTTCCATGACATGCACGCAGTTCAGGACGTTTACATAACTTTGCAATGCAAAGGTGAATCCGAAATTAAATGCAGATATGTAAAAAAAAACAAATAGATACGTAAACGTATTCAGTAAATCAGAGGAGCGAACAGGAGCTGCTAGTTAAGAAGCCCCCCTGTTCCTCCCTTCATTGAAATTCAATACAAGCATATACCAATGACTTGGAACGCTGCTTACTGCAACTATCCATTCTCTAGTCTTCCCTACACACCCATCATTTCTGCAAGTTTAAGTGCAATATCCATTCTTTCAACAAAAAGGGGCCTGGAATTTGCTCTGCCCTTCACCTCATTTAACAGTTGTCCATAAACAGACTCGTCACCAAACAATTCTGGTACTCCAGCATGGTGCCCAGTACAAGGGTACAAGTGTCTGTAGTGTGTATGAACAGTTTAAAATACAGAATGCATTGTAAACGGAGAAAATTAGAACTTTGTAAACGGAGAAAATGAGAGCTACCAAGTGGCCTTCCTACAATCTCCAGAGATTCCAGCCAATCGTGTCTCATCTACCCGCCCCCGAGTAATGTGCAAATTTAAACCAAAAATGACAACAGAAATATGCTTGCTGTAAAATTTTATTCATGGCAAAATAAATTTGGTCCCAAACAAAGCAGCCAGCATTTGATAAGCCATTTTTCTTGTTGAAAATCCATCGACAGGAAACAAAGCAGGAGCCCTCGTCATATTTTCAGATATATTCAACACACAAGTCAACATAATAATGTTCCTCAAACAAACGCATCTCTACCAGTTTACATCAGTTGTACGAGGTCTGTTACTTATATCAGCCTAGAGATTACCAACACAAATTTATGCAGATCTGCATATATAAGCCACCATTTCAGAACAAGTTATAACATACTGTGGGTTTTAGACATCACAAAACCAGAAACCTACTATGAGTGACTTGATTGGCTTGTAATAAATCAAGAATATTTCTGTTCCTCTTTGCTGATGTTCCAAGCAGGAGCTATTAAAAAGGTGTTTGCCAATAGTTACTGCACATTAACTTCTTTAGCATCTAAACTGCCACCATTTAATAAGATTTTTTTAAAAAACCTTTCTGTGTACTAATGTACAGACATTAAACACCTTGTCAAAATCTTCAACATTGCAGTTCCAGTTTTAACTTGGAACAGATTTTCCCACACAATTGTTCAATTTATCCCAGTTTTGCTACTTTCTAATATTTCTGAAGCTAATATTTCAATATTTATGCACATTATAAACCTGCATGGTCACAAATGCAAGTTTGCAGAGAAAGATAGTTTCAGCAATTGCACATTTTACTAACAAACTCAATCTCCGGCACCAGTGGAGAATTCTGTTTTCCAAAAATAGGTTATTGTAATCTAGAAAGTGTGCATTCTGGCAAATACAACCCATTGTAAAAGCCAGGTTCTGCCCAGAAGGCCCTAGTGGACCTCCTGCCACACAGTATTAAATCCTTCTAACCTTGTCCAAGGTCGTCACACTGGCACGAGTCACCAACTCTGATACTTAAAACTTCCCAATAGTAACCACTCAGAACACAATGGAATAAAAGCAGTTCACATTAAAACGCCAACCTTCTGCAACTGTTAGCTTTATGTACACAGCTCCCCAATGAAACATGGCTTTTTAAAAAAAAGGTTCAACAACAAAACCTTGACATTTCCACTCTTTCAAGAGGAAATTCAGCTCCATCAACTGTCAAGTGGAAATGATAAGCTTTTAAACCGTTTTCCTCATCTGACCCATGACCTGTGATTTATGCAATACATGCATATTTCACAATGAACTCCCAATTCTACACTAGTGCCTCTCACATTAGACTGGAGGTGCACCATAAGTATAGCAGATTGCTAAGGCAAATGGTCAATTCAATTTCTAGATGTAATTCATGAAGACGAGATTACAGATAACTGATTAAACCAACTTGCAGTAAAAACTCAACATAAACCTTCTGGGAAGCCATCACATCCCAACAGAATTTGCATTATTAGGGAGGTTCTTTAGTTCCACTCTTCAACTACAGGACATTATAAACAACACAACCATGGAATGCAATCTGTTCTTTCTATAGAGAGGTGAACAAAACCAAAGATTGGATTCTAATTACAAGCCATTCAAGTGACATTCTAAACATTTCAACTACACTTGTACAGTTAGATTATACAAGACTTACTTTACTGCTGGTCTGTAGGATCAGAAAACCTCAACTATCAGATTTTGAGACATGCATTTTACTGAGAAACCTTAGAAATTGGGAGAGATAACATGAATAGGCTTTTGGTGCAAGACGACACGGCTCTGACTTTCTTAAAAAACAAAAACCTTGATCAAACATTACAAACTTTTAAATTATAACAACCTACACACAAATCTTGGAATCTTAATTGCAGCCAGGAAAGACCATGGACTACAGCAAATTAGCTCCAGATACAGACTCTGTTCTCTTCCTAAACGTTGTGGCTTTTCTTAAATATTTTAAATACAGAAGTAGAAGGTGGAGATAAAAAGGTGTTTAATTCTTTGGATTTCGCACTTTGGAATCTATTTTAGTGCTTTTAGTAAAAATCATAAGTATACAAAGCTTTTTCTTAAATTAATTTAAAGATTAATGGGGGATGCCAGTGAGAAATTTGCTGCCAACTTCACTTTACTTCTGGGCTTCTTGATAGGACTGTCAGTCACGTCCACGTGCAGTGGCCTGGTTTCGTGTACATCCTCAGGTTGACACACAGTCGCAATATTTTCCTTAATCTGGTTGGTAATACTGCCGCTGGTAAAAGCCTCTTCGGTCATAGCTGCAGGAAGGACAGTTTTCTCCTCCTCTGTCAAGATCAACATGTCTGTTTAGAAAGTTGTACAGCATTACAACACCATTTTGAAAACTTGACGATTCAATGTTAAAAGTTGCATTCTACTCCTTGGCATTAAAACTTCAGATGCCAATTAGCTAGATAGTTTGAGTCTTACATTTAAAAACATCTCTCAGCAACTGACCAGCTGCTTTTATAACTAGCCAACAGCTTAATTTATTTTTTCATGGGATTTGGACATCACTGGTAGGAACAGCATTTATTGCCCATCCCTAATTGCCCTTGAACAAAGTGCCTTGTTCGGCCACTTTTAGAGGGCAGGCAAGAATGAGGAAGGCAGATTTTCTTCCCTAAAGAACTTTAAGGTAGTCGGTAGATGATAGTTTTATGGTTATCGTGATTGAAACTAATCAATTTAAATTCCACCACCTGTTGCGGTGGGATCTACATCAGTGTCCAGAGCATTAGCCTGGGCCTGTGGATTATTTGTCCAATGACATTACCACCACATCACCGCCTCCCCCTACCTCCTCTCCAGGTGATTGTTATTGGTATTTTAAGTGCTGCAAACTACGCAAAATTTAAGTGTGTAAAAATGTAAAACCAATTTTGTCCCATGGTCACTTTCAGACAAATAACTCAATTGAGAGCTTGGGTAACAGCTAGTTATAATTCCCTGTGATTAGCTCAAATCCATATGGCAAAATGCCTGTATCTAAGACAGCACTACTGTAGTCTATCCAACACTGCTGAGGTCATCGCTTCATTATTCTGCTTCATCAAACCAAATCTTCCAACCACCCCATTGCAAAACTAATTGCTGGTATTATGTGCTACTCAGCCCATACGTCCCTTTCCTGAGCAGAGCCAATGGGCTAGATCTGGGAAATCAGAATAACTAACTAGCAAATTAGAATCCACTGAGTGTCAAGACAAGTTTTTTGAAGGGATTATTCTACAAGCATGGAATTTATACAAAGAGTTGGAGATAATGTGAGAGGGTCAGATTGAGAAGGAAAGACAGAGGTAGATAACAGCAATGAGTAAGGTGATGCAAAGTCTTTTCTGTCCAAACTGAAGTCGCATCCCAGAGCTTTGAGCACAAAATCTAGACCGATACTCTCTGATGCAGCAGTACGGAGGGAGTGCTGCTTTGTTTGACGTGCTGTCTTTTGGCTGAGACGTTAAACCAAGGCCTTGCCTTCCCACGGTTAGCAGAAAAGATCCCGTGCTACTACTCTAAAGAGGAGGCGTCCTGGCCAATATTTATCCCTCAATCAACAGCAGATTACCCGGTCAAATCTCATTGCTATTTTGCGGATCATTGCTGTGAACAAATCGGTTGTAATATTATCTAACATTAAATAGTCTTTTACTACTTATCAGTTTGTGAAGGATTTTAATGCATACTTAATACTTTGCTTTGCAGAGATTTAATCCATTGTCTGGAGAAACTTTGACAGCATCTTAAAAAGGAATGACAAGGACCCGGGTTTGATGCCGGCCCCGGATCACTGTCCGTGTGGAGTTTGCACATTCTCCCCATGTCTGCATGGGTCTCACTCCACAACACAACGATAAGCAGGTTAGGTGGATTGGCCACGCTAAATTGCCCCTTAATTGGGGAAAAAAATAATTGGGTACTCAAATTTTTTTTAAATAAAGGAAAGACAAAGGTTTGCTCTCAACCTGCAACATTAGGTGACTGTTCCTCAAACTGAATAAGATCAGCCTTTTCAAGAATAACCGGGTCTGGTCTGAGCTGAGGGGACGGCAAGCATGATGGGACGGGTCCACACAGCAAGTCAACGGGAGATTGGTTACTAAGGCAGAGAAGTTCTTGTTCAGGCTGGTTTGAACCTATGAAAAAGTGATACGTATTACAGGTTGTGCACATTACTGAACATATTTAACAGTCAACACCCCATCATGCAATAGCTTCCCATAAAAACCTCATACAACACCTGAATTTTGGAACAAAGGGTCCATTTGAAAGCTTCATATCTGTATTACATGTTACGAGTTTAAATAGCAACAAAATACCACTGTATATCATAAAACTGAGTACAACAAACATTTATGGTTTTAACAGACATTTTTCAGTCACTGCTTCGTTGAACATGTGATGATTTGGGGACTTTGCAGGATTCGGGTGCATCTAGTAGCTTCTTGAGATTTGCCTTTGGCACTATGATCCCAAAGAATATACCCGCCGTTACAATTTCAGTTACCAAAGCCCTACATTCTGCTACTTGGAGAGAGGGTTGCATATTTCCAATATCTAAGTTGCTCCACAGATTTCCAACAGCAACTCTGGTCATCATGGAGCAACTTGGCCAGCACTTTGTGTAGTAGAACTAGTGCTCTTCGTAAGCATCACCTAGTTCTCAAATAATAGCTATTGTGGGATTGCACCTATACCAGTGCTAGGAGAACTCACAGGACTAAAAAATTTTCTTTTGCATGTTTATGAGACTTACTTCCAGTTTTAAAAGAGTATTTACTTTCGGGATGTGGATGATATTGGAAAGACTGGCATTTATTACCTGCTCCAAGATGCGCTAACAGGCATCAATCTTGGAACCACTCCAGAATTCATAACAACTGTTATAGCACAAGAGGCCACCTGACCCATCGTGTCTGTACCCAGCTCATCAAGTGACCAATTCACCTAGTGTCATTCTTCCGCTTTCTTCCTGTAACAGTCCCCCATTCTTCCTTTTCACAAAACAGCCTAATTCCATTTGATTTAACCTGCCGCCACCACGAATGCGTGGTGCATTCCACACTTTACTACCCATTGCGTGAAAAAGCTTTTTCTATTGTCACTTTTATTAATTAATTTATTATTCCAGATCCTGAGCGGGAACAGTTTCTCTACTCTGTCCAGACTGCTCTGATCCAGGCTACCTGGCGAATTTGCTCTCAGAATTCTGTTTTAAGTTGCTGAGCCAGTGACAATGAGGGGTCACAATGGAGAAAGAGTTGGCGGTGACGGTATATGGGGTTCCTGAGCTAGAAGGGCAACCAATTGTTGCAACACGTTGACTATGAAATCTATTACACTTACAGGGGCTGGCAGTTTCAAACTCCTGTGTCTCGTTGTCATTGGAGTTGTTTACAGCCAAGGTTACTGGTCGCTTTGGGTCTTCTGGTGTCTGTTCATATTCTTCAACCAAAAACGCAGGGGAACAGCAAGTAGAGCTATTACGAACTGCCAGGGACAAAGGGAAGAAGAAGAAAAATAAGATCATGAAAGCACGGTTAAAAAAACACCCGAAAAATTAATTCACAGTCAGAAGGACTATTTAAATGCACAGCAATAGCATTTATTAAACACTTGATTTTGCTTTCCTGGTCTCCAGAGTTAGTAATTTTCAAGCAGAGCAGCTTTAAAATGTTTCTCCACACTTTCCTTTCAACAATTACCGTAAAACAAAAATGGAAAAAACATGACTTAAAAAGCAGAAACCTTGTTAAATTTAAAATAAACTCTACCTTTCATATCATTTTTTAAAACTACTATTCTTTTGTGTCCATGTCCTTTTATCCAGATGACCTGTTAAAAATAAGAAAATATTGTTAAGATAAAACTCCTCCGATATTGTACGGAAATATTATCTAAAAAAGGTGTTCCTTGAAATGCTGGCTGACATTTCATGTCTTATATTGGTCAGCATTGTGTTTATGTTCTTTTGTGTAGTGTCACTCTTGGCCAAGATCTAAAGGACTAAGTGGCAGAATTTGCAAGAGCTATCTGCTCAAAGTTATTAGATCTCCGGCTCAAAATGGAGCTGGTCGCCAGGGACAAAATTCAGTTTAAAAACTGCACAAAGGTTACTTCACAGTGAGGCAGGGGGCTTTCATTCCATTAAATAAGCAACTTTTGAATCCATGCCCAGGGGAGTGCATTGTAACCCACAAAAATTACAACCAGCGTGGCTTCAGAATGAGTTATAGTATCAGCCATTCCATAATGGCCCACATATTGGGGCCGAGTGATGAAGGAGTGGCTCTTGCCATTCACCTCATGTACACTCGCCTATAGGTTTAGTGCACTTCTCATCTGGCAGCACCCTCTACTGACTCGTGTCTTGAGAAAAACTAAATAGAAACTACATTCAAAACATTATACAGGAAGGATTGGAAAATACATAAGAGCAAACTAAGAAAACTACAGTGAAATACAAATCTGAGACCAGTCACATTAATGTGTCAAGGCTAGAGGGGCTGTTCCGCAGGAACCATCAATTACTTTGCCATTAAAAGCTTAAGTTACTGAACATGCCCCGGCCTTTTCAGCCATGTATAGCAAGAATAGGGGACAATTTACCATAATTTGCCCCATGAGTGTATATCAGTGAAGACTGCAACAGCACAATCTGTGTGGGGCAGCGTAGCACCGATTTTACTCTTGGATTTTCACATTTAACTGCACATCTGTGGCTGCATTTAGACCCCTGCACATCCTGTTTTACCAATGTATAAAAAAAAAAATCTCCTGAACAGGCTATTACAATGTTGCAGATTTAAATGGATCTTGATGATTGGCAGACAGCTGATGAATATAATGATCACCATTAACCCTCACAGCGGCACAGTTAGATTTGATCTGTCATATGCTATTTAGTTCAGTTAACACAGCACTTTCCAGTTTTGATGGAACCTTCTACTAACTGGCTAAAATAGCCAATACATATATTTTAAAAATGAATTCCCATCCCCAAGACCTAGTCTCACTAGAGACAGACAGAACAGTAAGAAGGATAATGTTGAGCATTCGAAAGGGGGGCGTGGGAGGAAAGAGAATAATAATAATAATCGCCTATTGTCACAAGTAGGCTTCAATGAAGTTAGGGGAAGGGATTGAATTTAAACTTTTTGTATTTTCGGGTTCATTTAAAAATAATGGGGCATTTATCACTGCAACTTGTCCCACAATCACAGTGTGCCAAAAACAACCAGCAGTCCTCAGGAGACTAACGTGCAGCAGGTCTCTGGAAAGGGTTAAACAAAAAGACTATTTCACAGTTTAAGAGCAACAGATAACTTGCAATCAATGGGCACACTTACCTGTGGTATAGCAATAAGGAGATCCTCTATGCTTGCATACCCATATACTTTAGGCTGTAGTACTTCACCTGTGTACTTGTGGTAAGTAGAGGGAAATTCTGCCAGGAAAATCTGCTGGTAGTGGTAGGTGTGTAGCAAGGCTCGCACATTTTTAGCAAACTGGTATACCTTGGTAAGTTTCACAAATTCTTCTCCTGTGTCCTCAGTGACTATCTGTCACAAATAAACCAAAAAATGTAATGTTCAATAACCAGCGTTACTCCCCATCCAAATCCTGTTTACATTGCTGCAACACTACTAAGAAAACGGGACAAACTACACATGTCAACAACCATGAAATTAATCTTTTTAAAAATTTTTTTACAGCCCTCTTTAAATGCTATATCCTTGAGGTAGACTCCAATGTTAGGGTTATGAACTTTACTTTTTAAATTCAGTGAAGATTTAATTCCAGCTCACATTGTAGAAAGGAAGATGTTTATTGCACTACATGATACAAAATGATAGCACATTCCATACAAAGCCAATGTAATTACTCAAACTGGGAGATGACACTGCAGATGACACTAAGATGAGTGGTAAAGCGAAAAGTGCAGAGGATACTAGAAGTCTGCAGAGGGATTTGGATAGGTTAAGTGAATGGGCTCGGGTCTGGCAGATGGAATACAATGTTGACAAATGTGAGGTTATCCATTTTGGTAGGAATAACAGCAAACGGGATTATTATTTAAACGATAAAATATTAAAGCATGCCGCTGTGCAGAGAAGACCTGGGTGTGCTAGTGCATGAGTCACACAAGGTTGGTTTACAGGTGCAACAGGTGATTAAGAAAGCAAATGGAATTTTGTCCTTCATTGCTAGAGGGATGGAATTTAAGACTAGGGAGGTTATGCTGCAATTGTATAAGGTGTTAGTGAGGCCACACCTGGAGTATTGTGTTCAGTTTTGGTCTCCTTACTTGAGAAAGGACGTACTGGCACTGGAGGGTGTGCAGAGGAGATTCACTAGGTTAATCCCAGAGCTGAAGGGGTTGGATTATGAGGAGAGGTTGAGTAGACTGGGACTGTACTCGTTGGAATTTAGAAGGATGAGGGGGGATCTTATAGAAACATTTTAAATTATGAAGGGAATAGATAGGATAGATAGATGCGGGCAGGTTGTTTCCACTGGCGGGTGAAAGCAGAACTAGGGGACATAGCCTCAAAATAAGGGGAAGTAGATTTAGGACTGAGTTTAGGAGAAACTTCTTCACCCAAAGGGTTGTGAATCTATGGAATTCCTTGCCCAGTGAAGCAGTTGAGGCTCCTTCATTACATGTTTTTAAGGTAAAGATAGATAGTTTTTTGAAGAATAAAAGGGATTAAGGGTTATGGTGTTCGGGCCGGAAAGTGGACCTGAGTCCACAAAAGATCAGCCATGATCTCATTGAATGGCAGAGCAGGCTCGAGGGGCCAGATGGCCTACTCCTGCTCCTAGTTCTTATGTTCTTAAGAGGAATAGCAATGTGATTTGGAATATCCTCTTCAAAACAAGGCACTGTGTAAACAAGCACTTTGATCAGGATTTCCCAGACTTGGTCACATCACTAAAACTTTGGCAACCTAAAGAAGCCAGCTTTGTGTAGATGAAGGGTACATAATTAACATCAGCACCAGTCTGGCACATCCTGACAGTCCAATGCTGGAGGAATTTGCAGGTCTATTGTTCTCTCACTTGTGCAAACTGAAACAGAAACAGTATCGTTGAGGCGATGAACCTTTAATACATAACCATGCAAAGGAAAACAGAAATTGTACTATTCATATGTCCAATGCGATTTAGATAGGAAGTGTCCTCTGCCCCCCTCACCCAAGGCAAAGCCCCCCCCCCCCCCCCCCCCCCCCCCCAGCCCGGTTGTATATCCTTAGGATACCGAAGAAAACTAACTCAAGTCAAACATTTTCAGATGGGTCAAGGTTATTCTCATCAGAAACCTCAGGAAAGGACACATCTGTTCTTCAATTTAGTCATGGAGCAGATAGGAGTATAAAATCTACAGTGTAGAAGGAGGCCATTCGGCCCATCGAGTCTGCACCAGCCCTTGGCAAGAGCATCCCACTTAAGCCCAAACCTTCAGCCCATCCCCATAACCCAACCTAACCTTTTTGGACACTAAGGGCAATTTAGCATGGTCAATCCACCTAACCTGCACATCTTTGGACTGTGGGAGGAAACCGGAGCACCCAGAGGAAACCCACGCAGGCATGGGTGAATGTGCAAACTCCACAGACACATAGGAAGTGAACATCTTAAGGACAGGGTCAGGAGGTGAATATGCAGCAATTTCTATTTGCTCTATTGTGATATGAAATAAAAGATGCTTTTATACAGTGCCAGAAATAATCCTATAACAAAGCTTAGAGAATTTCAGAATTCGTACCTCAACCAGGTACGGCAAACTCTTCAACAATTCTGACAAAGACATGAAACCATATTCAGATGGGACAAGAGGATTTCCGTATGAAGCATCAAAATGTTTCTTAAGATCGTCGACTTTGAGGGGTGAGACATCATCCAGAGACATCAACAGCACTAGAAGTTGAGCAGTTAGAGTGCGGAGGGACTTCCTGTTTATCAGCTGGAGCTGCTTTCCTGCTGGTGTGCTGGCAATCTTTTGGTTGAGGGAAGAAAAGTTATACTTAATTAGGAGATGCTCAAATAAAAATCTCAACGGGGGAAGTCACTAAAGTAACCATATAACATACCTTTGCAACATGGCAGAGTTTCTGCATAAGCTCTGCCACAGTGTTAACGTCATAGTCTTGAAGGCGCAGAGTATATCCATAAGTATTGTTATACTCCAGGAGGAAATCCGAAAGTGTCATACAATTGTCCTTTTGTGATCTGAGCAATTTAACAAGTTGGGCCGTCAATGCTTTAATTTGCTCATTTTCTGTTAAAACAAGGATTTTTTCATCCCCACACTCCAGAACCTGTAGACAACATCATTTGCATAATTAACATATTTAGAGTTCACAAATGCAGTGCGCTTTCTGAAAGTATAATCTCGGGTACTCAACTGCTCGCTATCGTCAGATTAGAACATCATCGATATTACGATGCCGGACCGGACTGACAGGGGCCTCAATCCCTTTTTTTAATCATTTGTAATACTGTGAGGAAAGAGTACTTCACTCCAGTAACGATTCCACACATAAATAGGGATATGGTATATTAAACAAACATTATTATTAACACAGTATTAGACTATCTTTAACAGCACAAAAATGTACCTTACAATTACCAATTAAACAATGCTGAACACTAAAATGAAACACTTGTAATTCCGAACTGCTACTTTCTTCATCTCCAATCAAGCAAAACCCATCATAGGTCAAAACCCATTTTTCAATAAGTTAGCAAACACAAGATTATTTGACAACCTCTGGATAAAGAATTCCTTTAAAAGACTGCTTGGAGAGAGTGGAGAAAGAGAGAGATCCTGTCAGATTAATGCTTAATCTCTGACAGCCTTCTGCAGAAACTGTTCTTCAGCTCCCAGCAATACTAACAACTATCTGCTAGAGACCTGGTTCCTCCCATTCATTACATCATCCCCATTCCACTCAAATCTTTATGATCTACTTGCTGAAGTTTTAAACACAATGTCACTAATTATCTACTCCCTGGAAATCATTTTTGTAAACATAAGCATGGCCTGAAATAACAATGATCTAACTTTCACAATACCATGATTGCACTTTCTGCAGCCAGTGTCTTTCTTTTAATCCAGGATTTTAAAAATCATTACTGCACCAGATGCACATAATACAACATATATAAGAAATTCCTACATTCATCACACCATTATGGTTAGAGGAACACACAGGGCTGAAATCTCATCTAAAAACAGCTGCATGTGGGTGTGAAAAGCATTAAATTATTATTACAGATATTATAGAATTTACAGTACAGGAGGCCATTCGGCCCATTGAGTCTGCATCGGCTCTTGGAAAGAGCACCCTTCCCAACCCCACACCTCCACCCTATCCCCATAACCCAGTAACCCCACCCAACACTAAGGGCAATTTTGGACACGAAGGGCAGTTTATCATGGCCAATCCACCTAACCTGCACATCTTTGGACTGTGGGAGGAAACCAGAGCACCCGGAGGAAACCCACGCACACACGGGGAGGATGTGCAGACTCCGCACAGACAGTGACCCAAGCCGGAATTGAACCTGGGACCCTGGAGCTGTGAAGCAATTGTGCTATCCACAATGCTACCGTGCTGCCCAGATTAAATTAGCCAACCAAAGCACCATTATGCAGTAAAATTCACATATCTTAGCATTTAATTACATCGATATTTGTATATCATTTAATAAACACATGAAAATAGTATAGCAAATGCAGCCTCTTGACACAGGATACCGAATGTGCATGTCCAATTCAAGAAAACATCAATAGAGATGGGCCTGAATCAAAGTGGACCATTTCAGAGTTACAGACACAGCTCTTGAGAAAATGAATTTAAACAAGGCCATTTTTTTTAGCTTATAAACTTTACTGGTTGGTCAAAAAATATCTGTACTCATTCTATTGTCCTAGGCTTAACCATCTTCAGCTTCTTCCCTCCACAAGGACAGAACTGAGGATATTCGCTGATGATTCCACAACGTTCAGCACCATTTGGGTGTCTTCAGATACTGAAGCAGTCCATGCATATATGCAGCATGACCTGGATAATAGGCTTGGTCTTATAAGTGAGAAGCAATATTCACAACACCCAAATGTCTGGCAATGACACCTCCAACAAGAGAGAATCCAACCAGCTCCCATATAGCATTATAGCATTACCATCACTAATCCTCCCTCCATCAACATCCTGGGGCGACCAGAAACTGATCCAGCCACATAAATGCTGTGGTTATAAAAGCAAGTCCGAGACTGGGAATTCTGCAGACAGTAACTCACCTCCTAACTCTCCAAAGCCTGTCCACCAGCTACAAGGCACATGTCAGGAATCTAATGGAATAGTTTCCATTTGCCTGGATGAGTAGAACTCCAAAAGATCAACACCATGCAGGACAAATTAGCTCACGTGATTGGCATCCCTTCCACAAACATTCACTCTCCCGACCACCAACGTACACTGGCAGCAGGATGCAGCATATACAAGATGCAATGCAACAACTTACCAAGGCTCCTTCAACAACACCTTCCAAACAGTGACCTCTGGCACATAAAAGGACAAGGGCAGCAGATGCATGGGAACACCACCATCCTGCAAGTTCCTCTCCAAGCCACACACCATCCTGACATGGAACAAAATCGCCGTTCCTTCACTGTCGCTGTGTCAAAATCCTAAACTCCTTCCCAAACAGCACTGCGAGTGCACCTACACCATATGGACTGCAGCTGCTGAAGAAGGCAGCTCACCGCCACCTTTGAGGGAAATTAGGGATAGACAATAGAAATGCTGGCCTACATACAGAGAACAATTAAAAAAAAATTATAATGAGTGGTGACCATATTGAAGCATATGAGATCCTGAAGGGACTCAATCAGGTGGGTGCTTGACCTTGTGGGAGACTAGAACTAGGGACAGATTTTAAAAATAAAGGGTGCCCCATTTAATTTGGAGATTAGGAGACATTTATTCTCTCTCAAGAGCATGGTGAATCTTTTGAACTTTTCCCCAGGGAGGGGTGGAGGAAGGGTCAATGAATATTTGTTAAGGCGGACGTAGATAGATTCTTGGCGATCGCGAGTCAAAGGTTATCGGGGGTAGGTGGGAATGTGGAATTGAGGTCACAATAATCCATGCTCATATTGAATGGTGGAGCAGGCTCAAGGAGGTGAATGACCCAATCTTGCTCCTAATTCATTGGATCATTATTACAACTTCAGGCTCCTGATACTGAGTATGCATAAATGACAAGCCAGGGTGACTTAAAAGAATGGGCATCATTTTAATTTAACTGCAATGTCAGAGCATGGTTTGCATTTCGAGAACTTGTTTAAGTCCTGTTTGAATGCCAGCATATTCCGGACTTACTGCAGTTAGCTGTCAAGTTCACATGCCCGTGCACTCACCTGCAACACATCAGGTATAGCTTCAAACAATTCCATGAGTTTGTTAAATCCGTAGTAAGTTAGCTTGCACTGACGTCCAAAGTGGTGGTGGTATGCGGGTATAAATCTACTGAAGGGCATACGGCAATGCGACTGATGGCGCAGTAAATCCACAACCTCTTTTGCAAACTGCTTTGTCCTCTCTATTTCTTCTGGTGTACGTTCTAGAATAAAATTCAATAACTTATCAAAGATTGAACCAGTTTGCAGTTTTCTAAAGCATTAAATTTTATTCAATAGCAACATTAAACCAACAGCATACTGAAGTGAAACTACAAATAGAAGATGTACAACCTGGACCAGTTCTAAAAACATAATGAGCTACCTTTGATTTAACCCAGTCAATTGATGAATGCAAATTTTTAAATTTATTTTTTCAATGTGTGTGTATATATGTATATACCATAGTACAAAACACAAATTTTGAAATAAAAGATAATTTCAAACACTTTTCGACACCATCTAGTGGTCTGAGGCTGTAATCTGCCTTGTTACAGGCATCTCAATACATTCAGATTTCCATTCTAAACGTTATATACCATTTATGAAGCTGTTTATGTAGCTGTATGGCAACTGAAATTATGGCACTGGACTTGGAATCGAGGTTGCAAATTCAAATCCTTAACAAGATGCGAAACTGAATTCATTGAACTAGTTCATTTGTGGGCATGATAAAATGAAGATTGCTAGATGGTTAGTTCGCCAATTTCCTTCAGAAAATGGAAAATTCCACCTCTACCCACGACAGTCGGCATCAGCTATGCCAGACTATATGGTTGATTCATGGCATTAGAGTAACCAGGAATGCTAATAAATCCCAACATATGAAAATCATAACAGGAAATGTGTGCATACAAGACAAGACTATAACTTCATCAGCTGTTAAGGATAGGTTGGGTTAACTTTTTTCTTCATGCCATTACAGCTCAAAATTCTACTTTTCTATACTTTCCCTGCACCCAGAGGTCCACAATCCTTTTAGAAGATGAGGAAGGCATAAAATACCATAGAGGTAACTTGGGAGTGGGCAACTGACACACGTTACCGCCCTTTTTCCACCACCTCCCTCCCTCCCCGCGGACTATGGCCACATAGCAAACTTTTCACAGAAATACAGGATTGTGAACAATCACGTGACGCAATCTACCGTTACTCCAAAATATTGTTCCCTACTTCATGAAACTCAGCACCAATCTATCCACCCATGAACAGCATGAAGTCCTCCCCAGCCTGTGTCAGCAAAGTAAATCTCAGGAGGCGGAATTAAAGTGGTCAGAGACTTGCTACTCCTTGCATTTTACACACAATATTGGTGGAGTACCTGGTTTAACAGGAACTCATTTTTATTTAAATTAAACATGCCAAACATAATTCTTACTCTTACAAGGGGCTGGTTTAGCTCACTGGGCTAAATCGTTGGCTTTTAAAGCAGACTAAGCAGGCCAGCAGCACGGTTCGATTCCCGTACCAGCCTCCCCGGACAGGCGCCAGAATGTGCCGACTAGGGGCTTTTCACAGTAACTTCATTGAAGCCTACTCGTGACAATAAGCGATTTTCATTTTCATTATGACAATATAGACCAGTTTTTAAAAAAAAAATTAGCACCTCGCTTTGGGATAGAAATCACAGTGTCATCATCTTGTTGCGATACGCAAATTGTAGTATCTGACATTTCTGAAAGAAGATCAGCCAGTTCACACACACCATAGTCGGTGACATTCCAGTCCTTCGAAAAACACCTAGCAGAATCAAGACATGTAGAAAATTTAATCCAATATAGGCTTCCCCACAGTACAATCTTTATCTCACCGTTACTTGATTGAGCACCTTCATTCAGGAAGACTGTTCTGAGTTACCAACTGCCACACAAGAGTCATTTGAAGTGTCACACAACACACATGGATGTTCGACTGAATTGCGACAGGCTGATGCTTCAGTATCACGTGGGGCCAGAAGGCCTTCTCTTGCACATACTTTGCAAATGAAGACCATCATGCCCACCCTGAGGAACAACCTATCTAACAGGTCTAGGTTCACTGTTCAACTCTCCGTCTTTCATACACAAAGGCACGAGTCAACAACATGAAAGATAATTAATTAGGTATGTGGAAAGAAAGGGCCGAAACATGTTAGCAGTCATTTAGTGACAAACTTTTTTTTTTTGAAAAGTGATTTCCATTCAGATGAAAATAAGGAAGGATTCAGAATACTAAACTGTCCAGATGTGGCACACACACACAAGAAAATGTAACAAAAAGGATATAATTCACCACCGTGCTGAAGATGATCTGGTTAGGCTGGGACAGACAGAGGCAGTTAGATGTTAAGGTGCCAAGATGGAAACATTCCATTCCTCATTAAAATAAATCACATGAAAATAACTGAAATTTAAATAACTAAACTGAATTGCAGAATTTTAGGATCACACGTACCAATGATATGCTTGTCCAAATTCTTTTATGAAAACCTGTTTACTGGCTTGAGATTTGAGAAGTTTAAGTAGATCTTGGGTAAAGCGCTTTACTTGTGCTCGATGAGTCAAGGTAAGTAGACGTTTAGCACCCAAGCCAAGGATCTATAATAAATCATACGACAAAAGTGATTCAGACTGCAATGGTTAGTTCCTTGAAGGGCAGACCCAAAAACATGCGTGACTTACATTAACAAGTTATGGTCAGAACATTTCCAAGAATATCCGCAGGTTTTCAATACATTTTGTTTATTCATTCAATTAACCAACAACATTTAGCTCAATTAAAAAATTTTTTTCATGATATCACATTGTAATCCCTTTTCAGTTTAGATACATTGTTTGTGGATTTGGGAGACTACAAAGGGCAGCAGCACAGTGGTTAGCACTTCGCAGCGCCAGGGTTCAATTCCCGGCTCGAGTCAGTGCCTGTGCGGAGTCTGCACGTTCTCCCCGTGTCTTTGTGGGTTTCCTCCGGGTGCTCCGGTTTCCTCCCACAGTCCCGAAAGACGTGTTGTTAGGTGAACTGAACATTCCAAATTCTCCCTGTGTACCCAAACAAGCGCCGGAGTGTGGCGACTAGGGGCTTTTCACAGTAACTTCATTGCTGTGCTAATGTATGCCTACTTGAGACACCAATAAAGATCATTAAAAAAAGCACATACACCTTCACGGATATCAGAAATCAAGGTCAAGCAACTCCATTACAGCCAGCTGTATTGAAGAAGTTGTCAAGAGGCCGAGAATGAGACAAGTGCACCATCAAAAAAGACGGTAGCAGTGATATAGAAGAGGCCAACCAACACTGCAGGACAGGTAGAGATGGACAAAAGCCAAGTCCTTACAATTCTAAGATTGTAACACAGGAAGTAAGGGTAAACGTGAACAGGAAGAAGTAGTGCAGGCATCCACAAGACTTAATAGACAGAAACACAAAAACTTTATAGATGGAAATTCAATTCCCTATCTTTCCAATAGTAGTTTCAGGACCAATTAGCTTCTCTTTCAATCATAAGAACCGTCTAAAATTATTCAATATATCATTTTAGATTTTTTTTTAACCTTCCAAGATTTAAAAGCTCAGACTACAAAAAGTGCAATTTTTGCCTCCACATCTTAGCTCAATCTCACCGAAAATGTGGATTACAGGAACTAGTAATACACATTTAGCATTTTTAAAAAATTCACTGCATTCATTAAAACAATAATCTAGTAAGCATTTTCAAAACTCTGCCGACTGGTAGAAAGAGCCTCGAACTGTGGTTTACGATTAAAACTAATTTCTGTGACACAAAGCTCACCTGCAAAACATGAGGTACTGCTTCCAGCAACTCCACTAGTTTGGAATAGCCATAGTCTGAAACTCTGCACTGCTTCCCAAAATGATGATGGTAGATTGGGATGAATTTATGCTGACAGATGAGACAGTGAGCCTGGTTCTTTAGGAGATCGATTACTTCTCTACTAAACTGAATAAGCTGAGGATTTCCTACTGGACTCTTACAGCGCAGCAACCAGGGATCTATAGAACAGAATACAGAGTGTTCACTGGATTCAGCACGTCAGGTGTGAGAATAGGAAAAAGTACGATAATTAAATTATTAGTTCTGATGAAATTGTTCCACAGTAATAGCTCAATAGCAGAGTTAAAAACCCCAAATTTTACCAGAGTCCGCTCAGTTTTCATGATGAAAACTGATAGCAGCATCTTGTAATCAAGACTTGGTTAACAAACAAATATATTTTCTATGCAAGGTGCTTGCCATTTTATATGGACGTTTTTCATTGCAAGTGGGGGTTAAAGTTGGAGACGGGTTAAGATATTAGACAACTTAAAAAGATCTGACAGCACCCCTTCAAATCAGGTAGCTGATGTGAGCTTGAACTAGTTGATACAGCATACGCTTGAAATCCAATTTAAAACAGCGAATAAATTCTGTAGTAACGCAAAAGCACCATAACAAAGATACCCTAATACCTTAAATTCCTGAAATGAGGTCATGATCCAGCCAATTTCAAATGCATATTCTGTCACGGCATCTAACCACACCTCGAATGTATTGGGTTTTCGTCTTCATGGTTCACCCTAGCAGTAACAAACGTGCCTTCCAATTGTGCCTTCAAGGTGGCTGTGCCAGATTTTAATCTTACTTGCCTCTATAAGGTCCTCTCCAATGTCTTAAATGGCGAAGAATCTTTCTCTATCTCCACGTAACTCAGTTTCTCTAACCGTGGGATAGAATTTTATAGCATTTTGCTGAACCAGTTTCATGCACAGGCAATTTATTGGTAACTAGAATTAATGAAACATTTTAAGATGCTCAACTAGGCCAAAGTTGCTGTACACCTTCAGCATGGTGACTTTTATAGCCTTGTTTGCTGCTGTCTAATGCAGGATATGGAATTCAAAATCACAGCCATTTAATTGTTCAGGTTTCACCCTTTAGAAGATGTTAGAATTCAGGAACAAGGGAAAATTGGACACAGCAATCCAGTGTAATGCCCAAATGAGGGGTAGGGTGATGCTCGTAATTATTCACAATAGATCAAAGCACATCCATAAATAGACGAGCATCATTTCTCTCTTCCCCACTGTCTCACAAAACCCTCTTCTAAATATAATGTTGACATGTTGGTTTGTCAAATGCTACCAGTGTCTTCTTAAAAAAAATAGCCATTACTTTAGTGATTCAATTCTATGTCAGCTAACTAATTATCCATCAATTAAATGCCTTTCATTTGTGTTTATTTTCCATTAAAGTTCCTATATCCACATCCATAAATGAAACGTTATGCTGCTGTGTCATGGGATCATACAGTGCCACAATAGCAGTAGGTGCAATTACAATGCAGCACCTCTGCTAGTTTGTTACAAAGGTGAGACTTATAAACCTATATTAGAAATATTACGATAAATGCATGGCTAAGATGGGAGTGAATTATATCCATCTTGGACCGATTATCCACCGTGCCCCAACTCTATTCTTGGTTTTGACTGGAGAGCAATTCCACAGCAGAAGACTAGTTCAAAGATTTAAGGTGAAAACTTTATATGAAAATTATAAAATTAGTACAGATGCACAGGTGGTGGAAACATTCACAGAATAAATCAGAATAACCATAGCAGTGGGGGTGGCATGGTGCGCAGTGGTTAGCCCTGCTGCCTCACGGCACTGAGAACCCGGGTTCGACCTTGGGTCACTGTCTGTGTGGAGTTTGCACGTTCTCCCAGTGTCTTCTGGGTCTCACCCCCACAACCCAAAGATGTGCAGGGTAGGTGAATTGGCCACGCTAAGTTGCCCCTTAATTGGGGAAAAAACAAATTGGGTCTAAATTTATATATATTTTTTAAATAACCAAAGCAATTATGCTTGCTCTCTGAAGACAGCAGGACAAGTAGATAAGGTGGTTTAAAGGCAGCCTATGGAATTCTTGCCTCTGTCAACTTGAATACAAGAGCGTGGAGGTTATACTGGAGCTGTACAAAATACTGGTTCGGCCCCAGCTAGAATACTGCGTACAGTTCTGGTCACCACACCATAGAAAGTGATTGCACTGGAGAGGGTGCAGAGGAGATTCACCAGGATGCTGGCCGGGCTGGACTGCTTCAGCTTTCGAGAGAGAGGCTGGAACAGAGAAGGCTGAGGGGAGACCTGGTTGAGGACATAGATAGGGTGGATAGGAGGGTACTTGTTCCCTTAGTGGAGGGGTCAATAATCAGGGGGGCAGAGATTTAAGATAATGGGGAGGAGGTTTAGAGGAGATGTAGGAAAACCTTTTTCACGTAGAGGGTGGTTGGAATGTGGAACTCACTGTCTGAAAGGTGGTAGAGGTGGGAACCCTCACAACATAGATGAGCAGTATTGAAATGCCACTGCATACAAGGCTAGGGAGCAAATGCTGGAAAACGCGATAAGAATAGTTAGGTGCATGGTGGTCGGCATGGAAGTAATGGGCGAAAGGGCCTCTTTCCATGCTGTAAAATTATATGACTATATATATCTTACAGATTAATGTATACATTTCCTTTGCTTACTTTAAATAGTGAACTAGTATCAGCTTACCTGCATTAGGAGGTGGTGGCTTGTTCTGCACCCATTTTACAACTTTAATGCCATCCTGCGTAGTAACAATGTTAACACCAGGGACACAGGTAATGAGGTGCTCCAAAGGAACACCGCCCTCCCCCTCTTCCACTGTCCTCAGAATGGTAAACTCTGCAGCATAGCAGTCCAGGAAGCTAAAGAAATCAGTTAAGTCAAATTAAATAGTATTTATATATTGTAATAAAGCTAAAATTGAAATAAATCAACATATTAATTGAACAAATAAAACCCTGCACACTTATACAGAGCAAGGAGGCTTAGAAAGTTCATGTGAATACTGAAATTAAGTATGCTCAAAGCATGGGCTCAGATATTTTCAATCCTACTCGCTGCCCCTAGTGAGCAGTTCATTCTGTAACTGAGCTGGGGAGTCAGCGATGAGACCAACCTCAAAACCACCAGTGAAGAGATAGATTAGGGGCAGAAGTTTCCCTTTTTTATGCAGAGTATGGCAGCGGGCGGAAAAAACAGCATCGACGCCACCGGCCCCGGCTTTATCTGCCATATTGCTCAGAAATTAGTTTAAACACCTTGAAGGGGTGGGTCCCAGACGACACGCTGGTGGGGTGGGCTGATCAAGCTCCCCGCCAGCAACTCAGGGTGCTGTGTTTAGAGACCACCTGTTACACAAAAGTTGGAATGGACCCCCCAAATCCTCAGGTCCTACCTAATCATGACGACGCCCCCCCCCTCAAATCAGAATTTGTGTTATGTTACTGAGGCAGCGTAGAGATCGTGACGAGACTTCCTGATAATGTAAAACACGTTTTGGGCCTCACATGAGATTTTGAAGCTCCCGTCACCAACCCGCCTGAGAAACAGGAGTGAAATCCCAGCCTAGATAAAATTTACTTAAATAGAGAGAGCTCATGGAAAGGGAAGGCTTTGCTACAGGGAATGATTAATGGAGAAACGACTGCATCTAAAGGGAAAATGTAGATAAGATTTGTAGCAACGGGATAGAAAAGGCTAGAGGGAGAAAGTGAGGCAGTGGAGAACCTTGGAACTGCCACAATGAACAGCCAGTATGCACATGGGCCAAGTGGCTCCTATGCTCTCAACTTCCATGGGTTGATGAGTGGGATTGATCAGGAATTGTAGGTTTGATTCTCAACTAATCAGCCAAGTGGTTTCAGCTGGGACTGCAAAACTGCAATAATTGGCCTCAACATTCCTGGGATTGGGGAAGATGGGAAGAGGCCAGCAAGCTCCCAGTTCCTGAGTGATTGAGATACTCGCAAAATGTGTATTAATAGTTGAAGACGTGACTGGGTCGAGTAACAACTGTTTTAACACAGAGGTGGCATTAAATATTGTCGCCAACCTTGCGTGCAGGAACACAGTGGATGTGATTTAACGGGGAGGTTCTAAGTGTCATATCAGGCGGGACTTCCCGGCTGCGAGCGGATCCGGCTGCCCCGCCGGCTGCGAGCGGATCCGGCTGCCCCGCCGGCTGCGAGCGGATCCGGCTGCCCCGCCGGCTGCGAGCGGATCCGGCTGCCCCGCCGGCTGCGAGCGGATCCGGCTGCCCCGCTGGCTGGTTCACTGGAACTGCACCCGGCAGCTCCTAGCTGGGAGAGCTACTTAAACACTCTCTCCGGACTCACTCCCAGGCAGCACACGACCATGGTACCGTGTGGACCTGCTCCACACTTCGGCGACACCAACCTGGCCAGGCCACTGGACTCCATGGAGACGAGATGTGACACCCTGTTCCTGCGAGGGGGTTGGAAGACCAGCAACAGGGCCAACAATGTCACCTGGGAGGCAGTGGCAGTTTGGGCAGCGTGACCAGGAGGACCGCTGTCCGATATCAGGAGACGATCAACAACTCCACCGGGCCACTGGGGTAAGTTAACACCAGTCCCCTGGCATCAGTCCCACCTGCCACCACCTTGACCTCCAGCCGCATCAAGCATACAACTCACAATGCCCTCTTTACCTCCGCAAGAGAACATGGCCCATAACAGGTGGGAAAGGGCCCAGATGGGCGCAGGGGTTCCGGACCTATGAGCCCTCACCTGCGAAGAATGAGCTCTGGAGATTGTGGGGTTGACCAAGGAGAGAGTGGTCACCGACAGAGGGGTTGGCCTGCACCACAGAGGTGAGGATCCATCCAGATGACCTGCCTCAAGTGAGGGAGGCTCAGTGGAGACCACCAGCGACTCATCACAGCTATCCCCAACCTTCCACCAGTGCAGAGACCCACGCCTCAGTGGGCGACATTAGTGGACAGGCTTCTGGGGCACAATCTGGTGAGTACCCCACAGTTGCAGATACACATCAGGTGGAGGCAGGAATATCCAATGGAGTCAGTAGTCAGAGGTCTGCTGGATCCCAGTACTGAAGTCCCAGTCAGATGCCGAGCCTCTGGACAGGGTTGTCCAGGAGCTAACGTAGACACTGGGGCACAGCCACGAGATTCAGGAAGGGATGTCAGTTTACTCCAGCTAGTGCATAGCTGATTGGAGGATGCCCAAAGGCTACGGGCACAGGAGATGGCACCAGCAATGAGTGGCACTGAGGCCAACACTGCTAAGGCAGTGACCACAGTGGAAAGCCTAGAGCTCGACATCAACATCATGTCCCCATCACTGAGGGACATGTCCCAGACCGAGGAGGACATTGCCGAGGCACTGCATGGCATGCCCCAGTCACCGAGGAGTATCGGCAAGGGCATCATCGCCATGGTGCCAACAACAGGGAGGGTCCCGGACCAGCTGAGCCGGATGATGCAGAGGCCTTTGGAGCTCACAGCAGTTGCCTCTCCATTCCATGGAAACCCGCAGGATTCTACGAGCACCAACCAGAGGCGGAAGAGCTAGAGGCGGACCTGGGGCCTGCCACCAAGGAGCCAACAGCGGTCTCTACCTCTCCCCTCCTGACACCAGCACGTCTTATGGTCAGCAGGAAGAACAGTGATGCCAGTGACACTGGAAAGTCAGCCGAGACTCTGGCTCCAGGCCCCCAGAGGACACCTGTTAAAGGCATCAAAGGCCACAGGGCAGGTGAAGCAGCATGCTGCCTCATCCTCTGATGTGCATCCTGGGGATACACCTAGACCTAATGGTAAAGCACAGAAGATGCAGAAGATTGAGGAGCACTGAACGGGCATGGGGGTGAGGGGTTACACCATCTATAGCTTTTGAGCAGTCTGATGCACCGCTCAATGGCACAGACACATTTTTAAAAATAGCAGCAGAAACGGTGCCTGTGCGACCTCCTGCTGGAGAGGCCATTAGATTGGCCTTCCATCTCGTTAATGAGATGGAGATTACTCTTCATTGGTCTCTATTGGTGTCTCGCAACATCTACGAGGTCCTGGAACCAGTGGAGATGGCCGGTTAGATCGCTAACCGATTCAAGCCCACTGCAAATCCAAATTTCGGTATCTCCCGCAATTTAACCGACGGGCCTGGATCTGCACCGGGCACACGCAGTTGTTGATTGCACCCAGTTTCTGTGTCCCATTTAATTCCAAGTGATCTGCTGACACTACTGGTCAGTCAGGGAACTGCAGCAAAGCTAAAATGTTTAATCATCGCCAATCTCAAGAAGGAACAAGAAATAATTGAAGGAAAGAATTATGGAACGCTTTTTGAACAGTGAACATATTTGAGCTTCAGATAGTCAAGATTTTGGCCGTATACAAAAATTCTTTCTGGCAATTGCCTGCGATGCTATACGTCACTGCTCGGGTTTTAAACAATTTAAAATGGAAAGCACATTCACCCTGTGTTTGCATGGGTTTCGCCCCCACAACCCAAAGATGTGCAGGTTAGGTGGATTGGCCATGCTAAATTGCTCCTTAATTGGAAAAAAATTAATTGGGTACTCAAAAAAAAAAAAAAAAATTTTTTTATTAAAAAGAATTGACATTAAAAATTTAGATACATCCTTTATTAATGCCTAACAAAAGTCTGCATTACTTTGCCTCGAATAAATTCAAGGACCCAACCTGCACTACCTCTGGGGAAGAGAATTTCACACACCAATAACTAGAAATAGGATAATCAGTTAATTAACTTAAAAGTTGCTGTTTGGTCTATAAGAAGGTGAATTTTGAATCAGCTTTAAACAAGGTTCTACTTGGACTTATTTGCAGCTGGAGCTTGTTAATTAGTTAATTGCATTAGGCCAGTTTTCAGAAGCTAGAGTCACAGTATAAATAGGAGCTAGTTACAGTGCAGACTTTGTTTGCACTGGAGTGCTGAGCTTGTGGCATTGGAGTGCTACAGTGAGAGTTTGGTGACTGAGGGAGTGCTGAGCTTGTGGCATTGGAGTGCTACAGTGAGAGTTTGGTGACTGAGGGAGTGCTGAGCTTGTGGCATTGGAGTGCTACAGTGAGAGTTTGGTGACTGAGGGAGTGCTGAGCTTGTGGCATTGGAGTGCTACAGTGAGAGTTTGGTGACTGAGGGAGTGCTGAGCTTGTGGCATTGGAGTGCTACAGTGAGAGTTTGGTGACTGAGGGAGTGCTGAGCTTGTGGCATTGGAGTGCTACAGTGAGAGTTTGGTGACTGAGGGAGTGCTAAGCTTGTGGCATTTGAGTGCTACAGTGAGAGTTTGGTGACTGAGAGAGTTAGGTGAGGAGGGAGTAAGGTGCTCCTTACATTTCATTTCCTATATTTATCAAAGAGCGTGAAGGGAGCCAGGAGTTTAGAGTACAGCTGACTGGAAGTAGAGTCGGAGGGCGGAGGTCCAGTTGGTCCAAGGGGCAGCTAATTCTGTAAAGTAAGAGGGGATGGAGGCTAGGGCAGTTGCATGCTCCTCCTGTAGGATGTGGGTGGTGAGGGATACCACTGGTGTCCCCGCTGACTATACCTGCGGGATGTGCACCCAACTCCAGCTCCTCAGAGACCGTGTTAAGGTACTGGAGCTGGATGAACTTCGGATCATCCGGGAGGCAGAGGGGGTCATAGAGAAGAGTTACAGGGAGGTAGCCACACCAAAGGTACTGGACAAGAGTAGCTGGGTTACAGTCAGGGGAAAGAAAACTAACAGGCAGACAGTGCAGGGATCCCTCGTGGCCATTCCCCTTCAAAACAAGTATACCGTTTTGGATGCTGTTGGGGGGGGGGATGACCTACTGGGGGAAGGCCCCAGCGGCCAGGTCTCTGGCACTGAGTCTGGCTCTGGGGATCAGAAGGGAAGGGGGGAGCATAGAAAAGCAATAGTAATAGGAGATTCAATGGTTAGGGGAATAGATAGGAGATTCTGTGGTCGCGAGGGAGACTCCCGAAAGGTATGTTGCCTCCCGGGTGCCAGGGATGTCTCTGATCGTGTCTTCAGGATCCTGAAGGGGGAGGGTGAGCAGCCAGAAGTCGTGGTGCACATTGGTACCAACGATGTAGGTAGGAAAAAGGGTGTGGAGGTAATAAACAAGTTTAGGGAGTTAGGCTGGAAGTTAAAGGCCAGGACAGACAGAGTTGTCATCTCTGGTTTGTTGCCGGTGCCACGTGATAGCGAGGCTAGGAATAGGGAGAGAGTGCAGTTGAACACGTGGCTGCAGGAATGGTGTAGGAGGGAGGGCTTCAGGTATTTGGATAATTGGAGTGCATTCTGGGGAAGGTGGGACCTGTACAAGCAGGACGGGTTGCATCTGAACCAGAGGGGCACCAATATCCTGGGGGGGGGGGGGGGGGGGGGGGAGGTTTTCTAGTACTCTTCGGGAGGGTTTAAACTAATTTGGCAGGGGAATGGGAACCGGATCTGTAGTCCAGCAACTAAGTCAGGAAGCCAAAGCACGTAGTGATGCAGTGGGGAAGGTAACAATGAGAAAGGAGAGTACTTGCAGGCAAGGAGATGGGTTGAAGTGTGTATACTTTAATGCAAGAAGCATCAGGAATAAGGTGGATGAACTTAAGGCATGGATCTGTACTTGGGACTACGATGTGGTGGCCATCACGGAAACTTGGATAGAAGAGGGGCAGAAATGGTTGTTGGAGGTCCCTGGTTATAGATGTTTTAACAAGATTAGGGAGGATGGTAAAAGAGGTGGGGGGGGTGGCATTGTTAATTAGAGATAGAATAACAGCTGCAGAAAGGCAGTTCGAGGGGGATCTGCCTACTGAGGTAATATGGGTTGAAGTTAGAAATAGGAAAGGAGCAGTCACCTTGTTGGGAGTTTTCTATAGGCCCCCCAATAGCAGCAGAGATGTGGAGGAACAGATTGGGAAACAGATTTTGGAAAGGTGCAGAAGTCACAGGGTAGTAGTCATGGGCGACTTCAACTTCCCAAACATTGAGTGGAAACTCTTTAGATCAAATAGTTTGGATGGGGTAGTGTTTGTGCAGTGTGTCCAGGAAGCTTTTCTAGCACAGTATGTAGATTGTCCGACCAGAGGGGAGGCCATATTGGATTTAGTACTTGGTAATGAACCAGGGCAGGTGATAGATTTGTTAGTGGGGGAGCATTTTGGAGATAGTGACCACAATTCTGTGACTTTCACTTTAGTAATGGAGAGGGATAGGTGCGAGCAACAGGGCAAGGTTTATAATTGGGGGAAGGGTAAATACAATGCTGTCAGACAAGAATTGAAGTGCAGAAGTTGGGAACATAGGCTGTCAGGGGAGGACACAAGTGAAATGTGGAACTTGTTCAAGGAACAGGTACTGCGTGTCTTTGATATGTATGTCCCTGTCAGGCAGGGAAGAGATGGTCGAGTGAGGGAACCATGGTTGACAAGAGAGGTTGAATGTCTTGTTAAGAGGAAGAAGGAGACTTATGTAAGGCTGAAGAAACAAGGTTCAGACAGGGCGCTGGAGGGATACAAGATAGCCAGGAGGGAACTGAAGAAAGGGATTAGGAGAGCTAAGAGAGGGCATGAAAAATCTTTGGCGGGTAGGATCAAGGAAAACCCCAAGGCCTTTTACACATATGTGAGAAATATGAGAATGACTAGAGCGAGGGTAGGTCCGATCAAGGACAGTAGCGGGAGGTTGTGTATTGAGTCTGAAGAGATAGGAGAGGTCTTGAACAAGTATTTTTCTTCAGTATTTACAAACAAGAGGGGCCATATTGTTGGAGAGGACAGCATGAAGCAGACTGATAAGCTTGAGGAGATACTTGTCAGGAAGGAAGATGTGTTGCGCGTTTTGAAAAACTTGAGGATAGACAAGTCCCCCGGGCCTGACGGGATATATCCAAGGATTCTATGGGAAGCAAGAAATGAAATTGCAGAGCCGTTGGCAATGATCTTTTCGTCCTCGCTGTCAACAGGGGTGGTACCAGAGGATTGGAGAGTGGCGAATGTCGTGCCCCTGTTCAAAGAAGGGAATAGGGATAACCCTGGGAATTACAGGCCAGTTAGTCTTACTTCGGTGGTAGGCAAAGTAATGGAAAGGGTACTGAGGGATAGGATTTCTGAGCATCTGGAAAGGCATTGCTTGATTAGGGATAGTCAGCACGGATTTGTGAGGGGTAGGTCTTGCCTTACAAGTCTTATTGAATTCTTTGAGGAGGTGACCAAGCATGTGGATGAAGGTAAAGCAGTGGATGTAGTGTACATGGATTTTGGTAAGGCATTTGATAAGGTTCCCCATGGTAGGCTTATGCAGAAAGTAAGGAGGCATGGGATAGTGGGAAATTTGGCCGGTTGGATAACAAACTGGCTAACCGATAGAAAGCAGAGAGTGGTGGTGGATGGCAAATATTCAGCCTGGAGCCCAGTTATCAGTGGCGTACCGCAGGGATCAGTTCTGGGTCCTCTGCTGTTTGTGATTTTCATTAACGACTTGGATGAGGGAGTTGAAGGGTGGGTCAGTAAATTTGCAGATGATACGAAGATTGGTGGAGTTGTGGATAGTGAGGAGGGCTGTTGTCGGCTTCAAAGAGACATAGATAGAATGCAGAGCTGGGCTGAGAAGTGGCAGATGGAGTTTAACCCTGACAAGTGTGAGGTTGTCCATTTTGGAAGGACAAATCTGAATGCGGAATACAGGGTTAATGGTAGGGTTCTTGGCAATGTGGAGGAGCAGAGAGATCTTGGGGTCTATGTTCATAGTTCTTTGAAAGTTGCCCAGAGAGTAGTGGGGGCATGGAATGCACTGCCTGTGGTAGTAGTTGAGTCGGAAAAGTTAGGGACCTTCAAGCGGCTATTGGATAGGTACTTGGATTAGGGTAGAATAATGGAGTGTAGGTTAACTTCTTAAGGGCAGCACGGTAGCATTGTGGATAGCACAATTGCTTCACAGCTCCAGGGTCCCAAGTTCGATTTCGACTTGGGCCAGTCTGTGTGGAGTCTGCACATCCCCCCCGTGACTGCGTGGGTTTCCTCCGGGTACTCCGGTTTCCTCCCACAGTCCAAAGATGTGCAGGTTGGGTGGATTGGCCATGAAAAATTGTCCAAAATTCTATGATTAACATAGGACAAAAGTTCGGCGCAACATCGTGGGCCGAAGGGCCTGTTCTGTGCTGTATTTCTCTTAAAAAAAAAACAAACAACCATTTGGGAGAAAACGTTTCTCCTCATCTCAGTCTGAAAGAGTCAGACTTCTTACTTTTAAACTAGGTTTCCTAGTTTTAATCTCCCATACCAGAAAAAACACGATCCAGATATCCACTCTATCAAATCCCCTCAGGATATTTTATGCTTCCATACGATCGCATCTCATTCTTCTGAACTCCAATGGGTACATGACTAACCCACAAGAAAACCCCTTCATCCCAGCAATGGATCCAGTGAACCTTCTCTGAACTGCTTCTGAAGCAATTATATATATTTTAATTAAGGAGGCAAAACTGCACGCCATACTCTTGATGTAGTCTCAGCAATGCCCTGTACAGCTTTAGTAAAACTTCCCTACTTTTATATTCCATTCCTCTTGCAATAAACCCCAACATTCCATATGAACATACAGTGCAGGAGGCCATTCGGCCCATTGAGTCGATTCTAGTACTCTTCGGGAGGGTTTAAACTAATTTGGCAGGGGAATGGGAACCGGATCTGTAGTCCAGCAACTAAGTCAGGAAGCCAAAGCACGTAGTGATGCAGTGGGGAAGGTAACAATGAGAAAGGAGAGTACTTGCAGGCAAGGAGATGGGTTGAAGTGTGTATACTTTAATGCAAGAAGCATCAGGAATAAGGTGGATGAACTTAAGGCATGGATCTGTACTTGGGACTACGATGTGGTGGCCATCACGGAAACTTGGATAGAAGAGGGGCAGAAATGGTTGTTGGAGGTCCCTGGTTATAGATGTTTTAACAAGATTAGGGAGGATGGTAAAAGAGGTGGGGGGGGTGGCATTGTTAATTAGAGATAGAATAACAGCTGCAGAAAGGCAGTTCGAGGGGGATCTGCCTACTGAGGTAATATGGGTTGAAGTTAGAAATAGGAAAGGAGCAGTCACCTTGTTGGGAGTTTTCTATAGGCCCCCCAATAGCAGCAGAGATGTGGAGGAACAGATTGGGAAACAGATTTTGGAAAGGTGCAGAAGTCACAGGGTAGTAGTCATGGGCGACTTCAACTTCCCAAACATTGAGTGGAAACTCTTTAGATCAAATAGTTTGGATGGGGTAGTGTTTGTGCAGTGTGTCCAGGAAGCTTTTCTAGCACAGTATGTAGATTGTCCGACCAGAGGGGAGGCCATATTGGATTTAGTACTTGGTAATGAACCAGGGCAGGTGATAGATTTGTTAGTGGGGGAGCATTTTGGAGATAGTGACCACAATTCTGTGACTTTCACTTTAGTAATGGAGAGGGATAGGTGCGAGCAACAGGGCAAGGTTTATAATTGGGGGAAGGGTAAATACAATGCTGTCAGACAAGAATTGAAGTGCAGAAGTTGGGAACATAGGCTGTCAGGGGAGGACACAAGTGAAATGTGGAACTTGTTCAAGGAACAGGTACTGCGTGTCTTTGATATGTATGTCCCTGTCAGGCAGGGAAGAGATGGTCGAGTGAGGGAACCATGGTTGACAAGAGAGGTTGAATGTCTTGTTAAGAGGAAGAAGGAGACTTATGTAAGGCTGAAGAAACAAGGTTCAGACAGGGCGCTGGAGGGATACAAGATAGCCAGGAGGGAACTGAAGAAAGGGATTAGGAGAGCTAAGAGAGGGCATGAAAAATCTTTGGCGGGTAGGATCAAGGAAAACCCCAAGGCCTTTTACACATATGTGAGAAATATGAGAATGACTAGAGCGAGGGTAGGTCCGATCAAGGACAGTAGCGGGAGGTTGTGTATTGAGTCTGAAGAGATAGGAGAGGTCTTGAACAAGTATTTTTCTTCAGTATTTACAAACAAGAGGGGCCATATTGTTGGAGAGGACAGCATGAAGCAGACTGATAAGCTTGAGGAGATACTTGTCAGGAAGGAAGATGTGTTGCGCGTTTTGAAAAACTTGAGGATAGACAAGTCCCCCGGGCCTGACGGGATATATCCAAGGATTCTATGGGAAGCAAGAAATGAAATTGCAGAGCCGTTGGCAATGATCTTTTCGTCCTCGCTGTCAACAGGGGTGGTACCAGAGGATTGGAGAGTGGCGAATGTCGTGCCCCTGTTCAAAGAAGGGAATAGGGATAACCCTGGGAATTACAGGCCAGTTAGTCTTACTTCGGTGGTAGGCAAAGTAATGGAAAGGGTACTGAGGGATAGGATTTCTGAGCATCTGGAAAGGCATTGCTTGATTAGGGATAGTCAGCACGGATTTGTGAGGGGTAGGTCTTGCCTTACAAGTCTTATTGAATTCTTTGAGGAGGTGACCAAGCATGTGGATGAAGGTAAAGCAGTGGATGTAGTGTACATGGATTTTGGTAAGGCATTTGATAAGGTTCCCCATGGTAGGCTTATGCAGAAAGTAAGGAGGCATGGGATAGTGGGAAATTTGGCCGGTTGGATAACAAACTGGCTAACCGATAGAAAGCAGAGAGTGGTGGTGGATGGCAAATATTCAGCCTGGAGCCCAGTTATCAGTGGCGTACCGCAGGGATCAGTTCTGGGTCCTCTGCTGTTTGTGATTTTCATTAACGACTTGGATGAGGGAGTTGAAGGGTGGGTCAGTAAATTTGCAGATGATACGAAGATTGGTGGAGTTGTGGATAGTGAGGAGGGCTGTTGTCGGCTTCAAAGAGACATAGATAGAATGCAGAGCTGGGCTGAGAAGTGGCAGATGGAGTTTAACCCTGACAAGTGTGAGGTTGTCCATTTTGGAAGGACAAATCTGAATGCGGAATACAGGGTTAATGGTAGGGTTCTTGGCAATGTGGAGGAGCAGAGAGATCTTGGGGTCTATGTTCATAGTTCTTTGAAAGTTGCCCAGAGAGTAGTGGGGGCATGGAATGCACTGCCTGTGGTAGTAGTTGAGTCGGAAAAGTTAGGGACCTTCAAGCGGCTATTGGATAGGTACTTGGATTAGGGTAGAATAATGGAGTGTAGGTTAACTTCTTAAGGGCAGCACGGTAGCATTGTGGATAGCACAATTGCTTCACAGCTCCAGGGTCCCAAGTTCGATTTCGACTTGGGCCAGTCTGTGTGGAGTCTGCACATCCCCCCCGTGACTGCGTGGGTTTCCTCCGGGTACTCCGGTTTCCTCCCACAGTCCAAAGATGTGCAGGTTGGGTGGATTGGCCATGAAAAATTGTCCAAAATTCTATGATTAACATAGGACAAAAGTTCGGCGCAACATCGTGGGCCGAAGGGCCTGTTCTGTGCTGTATTTCTCTTAAAAAAAAACAAACAACCATTTGGGAGAAAACGTTTCTCCTCATCTCAGTCTGAAAGAGTCAGACTTCTTACTTTTAAACTAGGTTTCCTAGTTTTAATCTCCCATACCAGAAAAAACACGATCCAGATATCCACTCTATCAAATCCCCTCAGGATATTTTATGCTTCCATACGATCGCATCTCATTCTTCTGAACTCCAATGGGTACATGACTAACCCACAAGAAAACCCCTTCATCCCAGCAATGGATCCAGTGAACCTTCTCTGAACTGCTTCTGAAGCAATTATATATATTTTAATTAAGGAGGCAAAACTGCACGCCATACTCTTGATGTAGTTTCAGCAATGCCCTGTACAGCTTTAGTAAAACTTCCCTACTTTTATATTCCATTCCTCTTGCAATAAACCCCAACATTCCATATGAACATACAGTGCAGGAGGCCATTCGGCCCATTGAGTCTGCACCAGCTCACTTAAGCCCTCACTCCCACCTATCCTCCTAACCCAATAACCTCCCCAAACCATTTCTGGACACCAACGGCAATTTAGTGTGGTCAATCCACATAACCTGCACATCTGTGGACTGTGGGAGGAAACCGGAGCACCCGGAGGAAACCCACGCAGACACGGGGAGAATGTGCAGATTCCACACAGACAGTGACCCAGCAGGGAATCGAACCTGGGACCCTGCCGCTGTGAAGCCACAGTGCTAACCACCGTGCTACCCAAATCGCCTTCCTAATCACTTGCTGTATTTGTTTACTATCTTGTGTGAACATGTACGAGGATACCTGGTACTATAAATATCTACATATTGCAATATTCCAGTATCAACTAGGATTACCTAAAGTCCCTCAGGTGCTGCAGCTGTCAATTGGGAGATACTGTCCCAGGATCTCAGCAGCAGAGAGAGGGACTGTGGGGGGTGGGGGGAGAAAGAGTGAAATAAGAATCATCTAAGAGAGAGGGCACGCAGAGGGTGAATTGCTGTGATGAGCAGCTAAAAAAAGGGGTGGGGGAAGAGAACCCTTTTTAAACATTGTTCGCCAGCATAAAGTAGGTTTACACATTGACCCAACAAAGTGAAGCAATTAGAGTACAGGAGTTCTGAAAAGTTTATACCCATCACCAGGTGGGGATGAGAGTTTTGCAAATATTTTTCAATTTTCTCCCCAATCCATCAAGGAATTGCATCATGCAAATAATAGGTTAGCAAGTACTCACCTAAGGAGGGGCACAGTACCCTCATGGATATGTAACAGGCTATGTACCTGTGGTGCAAATGTTTTCAGGGACAATATTATGAATGGCATTTTGTAAGAATCCGGATCAAATTCATTTTCACTGCAACTGAAAAAAAAAACCCAATGTTGTTTGGCATGAGCTTTCTACATTCATTTAGTTCAAAGATTGTCATTGATTTAACAGAACAAAATACTGCTAAAATGATTAAGTGGCTTTAGGATGTGCAAAAGTGAAGTCTTACTGGGCTTGTACAAAACAATTACTGAAATATTTGCTCTCATATTGTACATCTCTATTACTCCCTGAAATAGTGTGGTATATTACAGACAATTATTAAAGGAGGCAGCAAAAGCAATCATGATGCTCATTCTCAACTGTTTAATATACCTGAAGAGCTGTTGCTGGAATTATAGACAACTACGAAAGGAAACAAGATTCTTACCTATAGCTATTATTGGAGCAGTGCTGTTTGCAGATTGGTTCATGGTATTCCAGTTCTTCAAATATCACTGGGCTGCAATTGGACGACGAACCATCATGTGATAATACGGAACCCAATGGGCTCAGCCGAGCCTGACTGCTGGGCAGGAGACAAACCATTCTTCCATTTACTTGGTCGCGAATAGCCACTGTGTCCGTTAATTTATACAAATCAGACACAATTAATTTGTGTCCAAATCTGGAGGGAGGTAGATTAAAGTTACTTAAAGAGTTAACGAATTTTCGGAAATGTGTTAACCAGTTATACCAAATATTATGTATAAAATACAAATGTGCTCAGAAATTGGAACATAAATATGGAATTGAGCAAAATAATTTGGCAAGTAAACCAGCAACAGTAATAAACTTTCCATTTTGCCAAACATAATATTCATACCTCAACAAAGGGTTCACTTTTCCGTCCCCCCCTTTTTTTGCGACCCACCTCAGCAGCTCTCTCTCCTCGTGCCCTCTCTTAGGTGGTTCTTATTCCACCCCCCTCAACCAAATATGAATCGTCACACAGCACAAAACAAAATTTTAACCAATTCCCTACTTCAGAATAATTGCATTTAAAAACTTCGTATCATTCAATATCTATTAGTACAGAACTGAAGATATACGAACATTCTTGTGAAAGACAGCAGCTTGCAAATTTAGTGTAAATCTGCCAATAATAAAAATGCATTAGTTAATTTCCATGCAAAAATAAATCAATTATTTTACACTATGGAAGACAGTGCAAAAGGGAGAAGGGGTACCTGACTCCTAAATCAGTGGATGGACAAAGCAAGTCTCCACTGCTAAATTCACTGCCCTTTCCCTCATACGCTGCTCACATCAATCAGATATTGTACAGAATAATTGGTAAACTAAGTGCAAAGTTCACAGAACTACAATCTACCTTTTCTCATAAATCTCTGTCAATTTGAACAGTGGCAAGCAACATGCTGGGGAATCCTGAAGAATGGATATGGCTTCAGAGCTGTAATCAAAAATAAAATCAGAGTAAGATATTCATGACATTTCTGGACATTACACAAGCCATTATTGCCAAGTAGTTTTGTAAGATTTATTTTTGACTACTCAGCTAATGACAGCAATCCAAAAACAGGTGGTGAAGGGAGCATTTTAATTTCTGAAACTATTTTAATGAACAAAACAGCTTGGGAACGATCAAACTTCCTCATCGCACCCGACTCAGGTGATGCGGTGAGGCCTTTAGGCTCTTGCGAGATTTACGCTCGGAGCATTGCGATGTGGATCTCTCCCTCGCTGGGCGAGATCCAGAATTACATACTTAAGTGGGACATTGGGCACATTCAAATATGTGGCCGCCGAATTCTCGAGGCCCAGGGAACACCCACGCCTGGGAGACCTCGCCATGATGCGCTTAGAACTGGTCCAAAACATAAAGGGTTGAGATATCGGCGCAGCAGATAAAAATGGCGCCCCGATCTCTTTCTGCACTAACGAGCTGAGCTGGTCAGTGCAGGAAGTACGGCAAGAGCGACCTCAGTGGGGTGTTCACTGCAGAGGGCAAAAAAAAAGTCTTGTTTGATAGCAGGGTCGTTCTCAGTGTCAAACCCCACTATTTGCGCCCAGAATTTCGAGGACAGATTACTGGAGCTTTTATCAGTACTCCATTCAAACAGATGTTTCTCCTCAGAAATGTTTTGTTTTTTTCTTTGCTATAAATCTATAAAAGGTGAATTTTCCATTGTAATCTATTACAACACTATTTTGTTAAGTTAAATCAGGTCAGCATTGGCATGAAAAACACCCAAGCTTGCAGGTGTAGCCATGATGGAGTCTCAAGCACACTTTTTAATTAATTAGGGGCTGGTTTAGCACAGTGGGCTAAACAGCCAGCTTGTAATGCAGAGCAAGGCAGCAGCGCGGGTTCAATTCTTAACTGTGAAATAAGTTAAGAGCTCATGGTGTTCAGGGTAAGATCCTGGCATGGGTAGAGGATTGGCTGACTGGCAGAAGGCAAAGAGTGGGGATAAAGGGGTCTTTTTCAGGATGGCAGCCGGTGACTGGTGGTGTGCCTCAGGGGTTGGTGCTGGGACCACAACCTTTCACAATATACATTAATGATCTGGAAGGTACTGAAGGCACTGTTGCTAAGTTTGCAGATGATACAAAGATCTGTACAGGGACAGGTAGTATTGAGGAAGCAAGGGGGCTGCAGAAGGACTTGGACAAGCTAGGAGAGTGGGCAATGAAGTGGCAAATGAAATACAATGTGGAAAAGTGTGAGGTTATGCACTTTGGAAGGAGGAATTTAGGCATAGACTATTTTCTAAATGGGGAATTGCTTCAGAAAGCAGAAACACAAAGGGACTTAACAGTCCTTGTTCACGATTCTCTTAAGGTTAATGTGCAGGTTCAGTCGGTAGTTAAGAAGGCGAGAATACAAGACCAGGGATGCACTTCGGAGGCTGTATACGGCTCTGGTCAGACCCCATTTGGAGTATTGTGAACAGTTTTGGGCCCCATATCCAAGGAAGGATGCGCTGGCCTTGGAAAGGGTCCAGAGGAGGTTCACAAGAATGATCCCTGGAATGAAGAACTTGTCGTACGAGGAACGTTTGAGGACTCTGGGTCTGTACTCATTGGAGTTTAGACATATGAGAGGGGATCTTATTGAAACGTACAAGATACTGCGAGGGCTGGATAGAGTGGACGTGGAGAGGATGTTTCCACTTGTAGGAAAAACTAGAACCAGAGGACACCATCTCAGATTAAAGGGACGATCCTTTAAAACAAAGATGAGGAGGAATTTCTTCAGCCAGAGGGTGGTGAATCTGTGGAACACTTTGCCGCAGAAGGCTGTGGAGGCCAATTCACTGAGTGTCTTTAAGACAGAGATAGATAGATTCTTGATTAATAAGGGGATCAGGGGTTATGGGGAGAAGGCAGGAGAATGGGGATGAAAAATTATCAGCCATGATTGAATCGCGGAGCAGACTCGATAGGAGCAGAATTAGGCCACTTGGCCTATGTTTTATGATGGTCTTAATTCCCGTTCCGGCCTCCCCAAACAGGCGCCGGAATGTGGCGACTAGGGGCTTTCCCCAGTAACTTCATTGAAGCCTACTTGTGACAATAAGCGATTATTATAATTAATACAATACCATGGAATTTGTGTGTGCATCAAGGTTCGGTTCGGAGGGGTTATTGGGTTAGGGAGACAGGATGGAAGGGAGAGCTTAAGCGGGTCGGTGCAGACTCAATGGGCCGAATGGTCTACTTCTGCACTGTATGTTCTATGTGAAGAATGCACAGCTTAAGGTCAGGCAAAAACAATGCACAAGTAGTGTTAATTTACCACATTTATGCTGTCTAACAAGTAGCAATTTCAATTGCTCAAAAAATCATTTAAATATATTTTAAAAAATCTTTATTTTAAATATAGCGTACACTATCACTTCCTTCGCACCACCCCCAAAATAGTCAGTTTGGTAAATATAGTTTATAAATATCATGGAACAAGAAAACTTTAAACATGTGTTAGGTAAGAAACAGAAAAAAATCTTACCCAAGTAAAGCTAGAGGTTTATTGATGCTTCCGGTAGCCAATGATACTTGGACTCGCTTGCTTCCTATTTTGTACCTGTGCAGACTATTTACAGCCGAGATCGCTTCCTGGAGGTTCCCCATCTGAACTGTTGCCTTCAGCTGATAATCCGTATGAGGACTTAGTTCCACATTTTTTACCTACATATCCAGAGTTGGGACAAACAAAGATTCTGTTATGGCTCATTTTCAGGTAATTATGAAGTTTTGATGTTTTAAATTAGCCTTGCCAGAGATGTACTAATAATGAGTACATACATCTAACTGCAGTCCATTAATTAAACTTATAGAAACTCCAAGAAATAGGTCACACTTACTCCACTCATGGCTAAATGTCAAACGAACCTGGTGAGCTACTGAGTCATGTAGACCATGCTGGGCTTACATTTATGTGCCAAGCTAATGTAGCCAGTGTGGTAGCACAGGAAAAAAATGTCAGGGTTTTAGTCCTCAGCCCAGCAATTGCTCCCATTCAACAGCACATGATCAGCAACCTGGGAAGAAAACGTGCTTTAGATCCAACTTGCTTGCTCACTTCCCAAAAAAAAAAGCAGCTTGTCTGGTTAACTTGTTGAGATTAAGCAGATCAATTAAAACAGAATTAAATTCATCATTAGGAAGTTGGGAGGCATTAGGAAGTTGGGAGACCTGTTTATCGACGGAAGGTTCGCGAGCCTTGGTGAACTGGAGAAGAAGTTTGAGCTCCCCCGGGGAATATGTTCAGGTACCTTCAGGTCAAGGCGTTTGCTAGGCGACAGGTGGAGGGGTTCCCTTTGCTGCCCCAGCGGGGGGGTAAGGGATAGGGTGCTTTCGGGGGTGTGGGTCGGGGATGGGAAGGTGTCTGACATCTACCAGGTAATGCAGGAAGTGGGGGAGGCGTCGGTAGAGGAGCTGAAGGCTAAGTGGGAGGTGGAGCTGGGGGAGCAGATTGGGGAGGGGACATGGGCGGACGCCCTGGAGAGGGTGAACTCCTCCTCTTCATGTGCAAGGCTTAGTCTCATCCAGTTCAAGGTGCTGCACCGGGCACACATGTCCGGATCTAGGATGAGTAGGTTCTTTGGGGGCGAAGACAGGTGCGTCAAGTGTTCGGGGAGTCCAGCGAACCATGCCCATATGTTCTGGACATGCCCGGCACTGGAGGAGTTCTGGAAGGGGGTTGCGAGGACGGTGTCGAGGGTGGTGGGATCCAGGGTCAAGCCAGGCTGGGGACTCGCGTTATTTGGGGTTGGGGTGGAGCCGGGAGTGCAGGAGGCAAAAGAGGCCAATGTCTTGGCCTTTGCGTCCCTAGTAGCCCGGCAGAGGATCTTGCTGCAGTGGAAAGATGCGAGACCTCCGAGCGTGGAGACCTGGATTAATGACATGGCGGGATTCATTCAGTTGGAGGGGGTCAAATTCGCCCTGAGGGGGTCGGTACAAGGGTTCGTTAGGAGGTGGCAGCCTTTTCTCGACTTTCTGGCTCAACGATAAGGTACTAGGTCAGCAGCAGCAGCAACCCGATTGGGAGGGGGGGTTTTAGGGGGATAGTGTTTAAGTTAATTTGCTTATTGTTAATTTATTTTGTTGTTTATTGGGGTTGGGGGGGTTTGTTATATGCGTTGTTACGGGTGCCGGGGGTTTATTACTATTATTGTTATTGTTATTATTGTTTTGTTGATACTTATTTTTCCAAAAATTCCAATAAAAATTATTTTTTTTTAAAAACAGAATTAAATTCATAAACAGACGGGAAAACGTATGCTGAAGCAAAGCTCCTGGGGAACACCAGATTACAGAATCAATTTAGGTAAACAGATCCCTTTTATTCTGACACTGCATCTTAGCATAAAGTTAGTGATCGTAAAGAAGCATATCAACTACGGTAAAAATGATTTGCATCTTGGCTCCTCTCACTGAACACTCCTCCTGTCCCCAGGGAGAGGACCACAAACATCATTACAAGTATAGCTAATCTTTAATGTGACAGGCTGCAAAAAAATGATTGCTACTCAGACTATCAGCTTCACAGAATGTTTTAGGTGAACTTTTGAATAGGACTAAAAACAGAATCACATTCAAAATCTGAACCTGAATAATGGCAAAATAATTTGTGGCGAAGCAATTACTTTTTATTTTATTAAAATGTTTCCAATTAAGGGGGAATTAAGCGTAGCCAACACACCTACACCGCACATCTTTGGGTTATTGGGGCGAGACCCATGCAGACACAGGGAGAATGCCACATGGGGCCGGGATTGAACCTGGGTCCTCAGTGCTAACCACTGGACCATCATGCCGCCCTGTGGCTAAGTAATTACAAGATGCCACAACACAAATAACTTTTCTAACAGGGAAGAGAGAATCCATAAGGACCTGAAAAATGCAAGTCATTACGCTCACAGTATGGAGGCAGACATTAAAACATGGACATTTTAATAAGCATTGGGCAAGAGATGAAAGAATTAAGCACAATCACGAAATGCAAACTTTAAAACTTGAAATTCAGTTTATGGTCACTATCTCATTCTCTAACAGCAGCACAACCCAACAGTTAAAATGGTGCAAATCTGCAATTAATGTTATCATATTCAATGCAAAGAACAAAGAAAATTACAGTAAGAAGTCTTACAACACCAGGTTAAAGTCCAACATGTTTGTTTCAAACACTAGCTTTCGGAGCACTGCTCCTTCCTCAGGGGAATATTCACCTGAGGAAGGAGCAGTGTTCCGAAAGCTAGTGTTTGAAACAAACATGTTGGACTTTAATCTGGTGTTGCAAGACTTCTTACTGTGCTCACCCCAGTCCAACGCCGGCATCTCCACATCAAAGAAAAGTACAGAACAGGAACAAGCCCTTCGGCCCTCCAAGCCTGCACCGACCATGGTGCCCGTCTGAACTAAAACCCTCTACCCTCCCGGGAACCATATCCTTCTATTCCCATCTGAGCATTCCGGGGTTTAGTTAGAAAAGTATATTCCCAATCAATGGCTAATCAAATAGAATTATTTCAGAAATAAATCTGCCTCTAAATACAGGACATTATATCAAATAAAATAGGTCACAACTTCTACTGGCCTTGAAATTTAGAGCTCTGTAATTTCACTGTACTGGAGTGAAGGCAAAAAACAATGTTCAGCCTGAAACCTTACTCTTTAAGCAATTAGCGAATTTACCTTGCCATGCCTGAAGAAAATGTCAAGCAACGTTTGCTGTAGTTCCTTTCTGGACATCCTGTAATCCAAGTTGTTGACCTGTATGTCTGCTCCATTTGCAAATGGGCCAGTCCGAGAGTCAGAATAATGAGGTTGATTTGCATTGATAGAAGGGGATCCATTTGAAAGGCTTGGGGATAGACTCCTAGGATAAAGTGTCAAACAATGTATACATTAAACCTTTACCAGAATTATCTATCAAAGCAGTGCTCATGCAGCCAAAGTTCCCATTACTGAATTTGCACTCTCAAGCTCCTATTACAATACAACTCAGCAAGCTCAGATTTCCTGTTCTCTACCAGTGGTGGTTTTAAAGGTCTGTCTGAAACTAACTCTTTTGATGACGTATGCTTTCTTTAAAACAAAGGAAATAGAAGTTACAAAAAGTAAGCTACCTTGTAGACCAGATACCATGGCCTGGAATAGGAGGGGTGTTATGTCTTGAAACTGGCAGCTTAGAAAAAGCAGAAGGAGAACTGACATGGAAGTCAACTTTCTTCTCAATCTTATCTATGGGTGATTCCAGGGAACTTCTGGATGTTGGGGTTTCTCTCCTATTAAAAGAAAAATGTAGATTTTAAGCAGTTTGTTCAGTTTACTTCCTCCAAATATTACTTGAAACATGTCTGTTATAGCCGAGCACGTTTAACATTAGAAGCGTCTTTCAGGTTAATTTATTTTGCATACAAAGAGTGGCATTAGGAAACAGCAAATTCTCCAGAAATATTTGGCATTAAGAACTTTCCTATTTTGACAGATTTGCTGAATAAGAATCCTGTAACCGGGACTTCCGACCGACTAAATTCACAGGCAATTAAGTTAACATTTAGATACAACTAAATTAGCCATCACTACTTGCTCACTCTCAGATGCAATTAGGGTTAGTCACTTTATTTGGGTAAATTGTTGATACTAACTGCTATCCCACCCAACATACGGTCGTCAGTTTCTCAGATTCACATTTGGATAGACAAATAATAGCACTTTATCCATTGTAGTTATTATTCCTGTAGTTCACACTCCCGGGTTGTAAATTAATATTGTACCACCAATAACAGTTTGTGGCATCCTAGATTACGCATACTTGAACAGGCAAAGTGTGCTATTTAATCAAGACTTTGTTTCCAATTAATATTGTGCTCAAAATATTGATTTTCCTTCAAATACAAAATTACCTATGAATTTCCAGTATTAAGATAAAAATTAAATTGACAAAATAACAGGCAAACTAGTCCTTGAACAATGCCACTTAAACGAATTTATGCAAAGCAATTCAAACATGTCAATTCCTTAACTCAATAATGAAATTACAATTGTTTGGTTGTGTTTAAATAATTCCAGAAAGTACATTTAAAAAAGTGTTAATCAAAATTTTTAAAATCAATTAAAAGCCTGCCATTTTATAAATGTTAAATATAAACTCACTTAATGTTTCCACTGAACGAATCACCATTTTCTATATTTTTGGCAGAGGCCAGGGGGTAAATGGAAATGCAATGGCTGACTGGTGGAGATTCTGTTCCTTGCTTTTTAATCTTCTGGGTACATACACCTTGCTTTGTTTTGGATTCCATTCCACAGAGCTCCTTACAAAATAAATAATTAACTGCTTAAATCAATGCAATTTAACGCACAAAAAATGGTTTCAACAACCCAAATCAAATAGAGAATAAAGCCAGTCTTTAATTAGGATTTGCAAATAAATTGCAACTAATATTCAAAATCGAAGGAGTTAAATTTAAATAAGGCGGAGGAGGAACCTTTGTTCTCAGGGCCAGGAAGTGCAAGTAAGCAGTAAACAGAGAAGGGATTGATCCAATAACATGTTGTTTCTGATCTTATAAAGCTGGGCTTTATCAAAAGTTTAGTTTTCCAGACCAAGCTTTCAGTTACTACAAATTGCAGCAGTAAACACGGTCAAGTAATCTCCCCGTCAACTTCAAGGTTTACCTATCATTTATTAAAAGGTTGCGATAGATATTAAACAAACTTTTGCTGCCAACATCCTACTTCTACAAAGCCAAATGGCTACTTTTTCCCCGTAACCTCCTAATGCCAAGTGCCTTCACTCTGTCAAGTAAATAATTTCAGGAAATAACTCCTCAGCTTAAGAAATCAAAATACATTTTGTTCCATCTTCATGAAACTTGGCCTATACCCACTAAGCTACTCATGTGAAAACTCACAAGACCATCAGATGCATATATTTATAAACAAATATTGTCGTTGAACTGTAGCCCATTTTAGAAATCTACCACTGATGTTTCCATTTGTCTATATTATTTGGCTCAATTCTACAGTGTCAGATATACAGATACCAAGACAAAGTATCTACTATTATTTCAAAAAGACATGATTGGGAATGAGATAGCAAAAGATACCTTGCTAAAAGTATTCCATTTCTGTGTTTACTGAAACCTAATAAGCTTTAGTAAACTAGTAGAGACATTGGTAAAACTCAGTATTCCTATCCTGAAAAGCTGCTTAACAGCAACCCCTGCTAGGTTTAGCATAATGACAGGTCTCCCAGAGGACCAAAAGCTTCCAAATTAAACTGTTAAGCATTCTGCTCAAACACCACATTGGACTCTAAATTAGAGCTTAAACTTCCATACTATAGGCAAACAAGATGAACTAAGTTGCTTGACATGGATGAGCAGAAAGAAGGCTAGATTGTCTAGTCAGGCTCCTTTTCTATGCCTTGTGAGGCAGTGCACCTGTAACACATTATTAACTAATCAATCAATTACTTATGGGTTACATTCTGCATTAACTGTCTTCTAAGCAATTGTTTTGTCTGATTAAGGACTGAGTGACCTGAATTTAAAATACATCCAGATCTAAAGGAGGTAAATCAGTACAATGCTATCCTTTCTTTCAAACTATCTTCTTTTGTACCGATAGTTAATGTCGGTTTGGAAAGAAACTGGTTACTAATTACAGAAATAAAATCTGTTTAGTCATCAATACAAAAGTGATGGAAAAAAATAATGTATTTTAAAGTTACCTTCAAAAAATGTTAAATGCATAATTTTGTCCATCACAATTTACAAAACAAACTTATTTCAGTGGCCCTTCACTTCCACCTCAGTTAGGTGAACACCAATGTAGAATTCTATCCCAATTGTACCTCAACTCACATTTAAAAATGGAACTAATACTCTATGACACTAGACAGCAATCCAGTATAATGCACATTTGAAAATATTATGTACAAGATTATCAACAATATCACATCTTTTGGCAATACAAAATTGTTTCCAATCCTCTCCCAATAAACTATGAAGCTATTGGTAGCTTAGATTGACAATCAGACAACATTTTTATGGGTACCTAAGCAATAAGGTTTTCAATTTGCACAATATCCAAAGAGCTGGATGAAGAAAAGTTTCAAAGTCTGACAAACAATAAGTGATGGCCATGAATGAAGAAACTGCACTTAATGTGCCTTATCAATCATACACAATTAATTATTTTGAAGTGCAGTCATGTAGACAAATATGGCACCCATCTAAACACAGCAATATCGTGCAAAGTCCAATTTAATTTTTTTTTTTGTTGGTATGGTTTGAAGGAGGAATGTTGCATTGACACAGAACTCCAAATAGTTATTTTTAACATTCCACTGCACAGGCAGAGGCTTATTAAACATGTATTTCCTTTGAAAAAATGCAGTAAAAGCAATTGGTACTTGGCTAATCGCATCCTTTAAAAGGGACTGGCTAAATTATCTAGTTTATAGGGTTAACTATTGAGAGCCAATCAAAATAGTTGGGACACAATTGTTGGGAGTCAGGGAGAGGTCGCCAGAGTTGAGAGGGGGATGTATAGTTCAAATCTTCTACACTTCCTGGCTCTGTATCCCTCTATTCCCATCCTATTCATGTATTTGTCAAGGTGCCCCTTAAACATCACTATCGTCCCTGCTTCCACCACCTCTTCCGGCAGCGAGTTCAAGGCACCCACTACCCTCTGTGTAAAAAACAAACTTGCCTCGTACATCTCTAAACCTTGCCCCTCGCACCTTAAACCTATGTCCCCTAGTAATTGACCCCTCTACCCTGGGAATAAGCCTCTGATTATCCACTCTGCCTATGCCTCTCACAATTTTGTAGACCTCTATCAGGTTGCCACACAACCTCTTGTCGTTCCAGTGAGAACAAACCGAGTTTATTCAACCGCTCCTCATAACTAATGCCCTCCATACCAGGCAACATCCTGGTAAATCTCTTTTGCACCCTCTCTAAAGCCTCCACATCCTTCTGGTAGTGTGACGAACAGAATTGAACACTATACTCCCAAGTGTGGCCTAACTAAGGCTCTATACAACTGCAACATGACTCCAATTCTTATACTCGATGCCCCGGCCGATGAAGGCAAGCATGCCTTCATTCCACTTTCTGTGTTACTTCTTCCTTTGCCGGTTTTTCTGCCTTGCCTCTTCCTTGACAATGATGACTACTCTTTAGGATTGCTCGGCAGTGCCTTTCCCAGGTGCCATTCATTTTAACAGTGAGGGTTGAGAGACTTTGTAAGTGTGTGTGGGTGGGGGGTTTCTTCTTTCAGGTCTTCCAACTGGCTATTTGATTGCAATGAAGAGCAAGAAGTGGGGATTGAACCTGGGACTTTACAAATTTGTAAGTATCAACAACTCTCCATCAAAACATGCCCAGATTCCTCCATTTTTAACCTCCATTCCATTTCAATGCCAATTTGTGTATCATGAGAAGCCTCCGAATCACACCCAATGGTTTTGATTGCTTTTGTAATTTTGTCCAGCCAGATACACCAGGATTTTCTGTTCTTTGTCCATTTTATACAGAGATTGATCACAGTAATATTTTATTGTCTTTCCTCTGGTCCCCCATGTAACTTGAACTGCATTAGTGAACAATTTACCTGTAAACTTCTGACATTGCTGTCTTTAACTGCTGATCCTTGTGGTGTCTGTGAATTCTTTACTGTAGAACTTTTACCATTCTGCAACTGCTCATCAAGGCCTTTGTTCCGCTGTGAGGGTTTTGTCAGCTTGTTTGCCTTTTTGGGGGATTTGGCTTTTTCAACGGTAAAGCAGTTATTTTTGCTCTCACAAAAATCTTTGTTTTTTGGGATAAATGATACTAGGATCTTATTGCCAAAGACATCTTCATTTTCCATACGTTTCTGGGCACGCTCAGCACTTTCCTGGCTTGTAAAGCGAAGGATTGCGCTGCTGCCAGAAATGCTTAAAACTTTTCCACCACAATTATCAGACAAACGACGCAGTCTGTTGCTTACTTGCTTGCTGTCTCTGTTGAGTGGTAAATTGTATGCATACAAAAGTGTGTGGCATTGCTGGAAAGCAAGAAAACAGTTGAATCAGCAGGAGTACATTTAAGAAAACAAATTAAATGTGCTTTTTTAGTTAAGAATAAAAGTACAACAATACACTTTTATTGCAAATACATATTTGTATTTAATATACAAATATTGAATTTGTAGGGTCAAATTCCTACAGAAATTGACAGGTTCTGTAGGACTAAATCCTGCAGACAGGACTTGTAGGGTCTTCCAATTTAATTATTTCCATCTGAAGGGTCACCAGAACCCAGCTACCTTTCATTTCAGTGTGAAAACCTAAATCATTGTTCAATTACAGGTGTTGCAGGAGAAAGGCAGCCGTACTAATGGGAAAACAAATTAACAAGCAGCACCTGTCAGTAAAGTACTGAAATCTATGAATATTAAGAGTTCTCATTAGAATCTAACTAAATGGAAAAAGGTGGAGAATAAAAAAATATATATTTTTTTTAAATCTAACTAATCTAGCCTCTTTGGGAACAATTTAAGATGTAACATTTTATGTAAACCATTTCTGATTATGGAAACGATTTCAGAATAGGGTAAAGAGCTTGTGTTAGACAACTGAAATGCTGCAAAGAGAAGAAAGGGTAAAATTGCCTACTCGGCTAAGTCTCAAATAAGATTTCCTCATTTGTTAATTTTAGTTTAGCCCATTATTTTAGAAGTTACTTACTGGTGTTTTTTCTGGCAATCTTGGTGGTAAATTGGAAACAAATTCCTCAAATTTGATATGCTTATTTGCATGTTGTAAAAGTGCATCTGAAACTTGATTCTTATGCAGCAAAATAATGTGAAAACCATGTCGATGTCGAAGGTCGCTCAGTTCTAAGGCAAAGTTAACATCAGCTGCAAAATGATAGTCGCAAGTATTAGAGAAAATAAATTCTGACAAATCAAATTTTTACCCTTTTATTTCAAAACCCAAAGTTTCCTCAATGTTCAGTGAAATGTTTGTAAGGTACAAAGTTAAACTGTGAAACAATTAATACTTTGCAAAAATTTGGCTTGATCTCCACAAAGAGAATAAATGCTACTGCTATGTTACACATTCATCCATTATCAATACTATATTCTGGATCTCCAAAACATTTTTATATTTAATGGTGACGACATCAGAGTTGCTTTCCAGATCTGTTCCTTTCTGGTGTTTCAAATGAAAATTTAAGAGTTTTGTGGTCATCGATTACTTACAGGACACCAAAATAACAGTGGACGGAGCTGTGTGAGTGTCAGCAAATCGCCTCAAACTCTGTCTAAGTTTGTCGTCTGCAGCATTCTTTGCTGTTGCATTGATATGTGCAACAGTTACCTGCAACACAGAAGTTCTAAAATAACACACATCTTCAATTACTAAACCTCAGCTAAAAGGTACAAGTCTCATACACGTAACCCAGGGGATTGAGTCAAGAACAGGGGGTGACGGGTAGAGATAACATAGCCCGACAGATCAGATTGAACATCCATTTTACTATTTTGAAGTCAATGAAATATTACAAATTGAGGAGGTATTTACTTGAATGCGAACAACAGCATATATTTACTAACCGTCCAAAAGTCTAAAATGCAAGAAAAATCATAATCCCTTTATTTTAAAAACCCTTCATGACAAATTGCTTGTCTCTCTTATTTAAGTAAACAGCACATTATATTCCTTCGATTCAGAAAGTACAGTTTACTAGTATTAATACATTACACAGCTGTCTTACCTGGCAGTTGTTAAGTTCCTGGATAACTTCCTTGTTCTCTTTGCTAATATCACACACACACATGAATTCTGCCTCTCTATGGCCCTGAAAAAAACGTTGACGGATTCGCTGTACTATTGTCGTGGCTGATCTTCCTGTCGGGACGGAGCAGTTTTCTATATCCCAAAATACCCCAATTGGAGGTAGATTCTCCTGTTGTGCAAGCGTAACAACATCCGGTGATCCTGTAAAAATTCATCCCAGAATTAGAAGCACATTTTATAGTGCAGTTTCATTTTGAGTAACTGTTACAGCTAACAATTAAAGTTGCATTCGCCGACCATTTTATTTTTATTTAAAGCTAACATAAAAAATAGAATAGTTCATTGAACCATTACCGACACCCATTAATCAGGGTATCAGAAACATTTTGATATAAACAAAAACAATCACAACAGTATTAGATCAGTACATTGAGAAATGCAAGTCAATGTAAATAACATTCTGGAAGGGATACAAAAGGAGTAAGAAAGCCGAAAACTACTTTTAAATCAGTCTTATTTGCACATCTGAAAAGTTTTAAACTGGTAAACAGGTATCCATTTGAAAGAATTGGTAAGCAGAATTTTCCATTCTGGAGTCTAAGTTCAGTGATCGGTGCGCAGAAGTGAGAGTGAATTCCACTGTGTGGGGGAATGGCTGACCCACGCCTGGTCTTGTGCTGTTCAGCTCATTACATACACATCCACAATCCAAAGATGTGCAGGGTAGGTGGATTGGCCATGCGAAATTGACCTTTAAATCGGAAAAAATGAATTGGGTACTATAAATTTATTTTTAAAAATTATTAAAATTGACTGCACAATCTTCTTTAGCCTGCTCCCAAGATAGCTCAACAAATATCTGCACCTGGCACTGTGGAAATTAAGGTCCTACTTTTGATTCTATTCTATGCTGAGCTGTGCTCAGGCAGAGTGACAATAGAGGTGCTATAATTGCCCGACGCAATCCTGCACTGGGGCAAGGTGAATGGAATGGTAGAAATGGGTGGGTGGGTAGGAAGGTCTGTCGTGGTTCATTATTCAGTAACTTCCCTTAAAACTGTGCATATTAGGTGAAGGAGGATGGTGTTTGGTTGTGATGGCGTCCTCATGTTTGTGCTGCTTGCTTATCAATGAACAACTCTCGTTCGGCAACCACATGAAAAGTTTGGTTTCCTTGATGTATATACACAAATATATGGCTTTTCTTAGTAGTCAGTTTATGATTCAATAGCTTTGCAGATGGCTGATCATAAGCAATGTAGCAGAGTCTCCTGAAGCTTGAAATACTACATCTACCTACTTCCCAAAATGTAATTAAACTTTGTTTGGGGGGACGGGGGTGGTTTCAGCATAGATGTATACAATGGTTGATAATGAATTATCATTTTTTTAAAAAGAAAATGTTAATATCTATGGGAAAGAGTAATAAAGCATAAGTTAGGATAACACTATAATCACTATTCACACATACCATATTTTTGCGGCTGGAGACCCAAGCTTCCTGTTGTTAAAATTGGTGGCTCTGAAGTTTGACCTTCCATTTGAACACCATTACACAAAGACATGGGTACTGGAACAGGCTGAGCAGGAGGAGCAATATTTGGCCAAATCTTTGTTACGTCGATAACAGGGTGCCTAGGTGGCTGCAAAATATTTTTTTTTTTTTTTAAAACAAACTCTGACATCTCTTCAGATTACATGCAAAGCAACCTGTTTTAATTTTAAGAAATTCATACAGAAGTATTATTTCTGCAAATAAACAGGCAACGGATATTCTTTCTGCTAGCTAAGTTACATTATTCTATGCATTTCAACTTTTACAATACCGACAAAGTCAGTCATACTTGCAGAAAGAAGTTCGTATTTCAATATCAACTGCCAACTCTCGTTTGAAAGCACAATATCTGAAAATGATTTCACCAAATTATTTACCCAGTAATAGGGTTATGTATTAAAACGCATTTATCTTTTAACATGGCTCAGTACATGTTGCATATTTAAGGAGAAAGTAATTACAGATCAGGCGCTGACAATGGCACCCACTGGGTGATTTTTTGAGGGAGTTGTCATGTATGGCCACTTCTGAGAGCCAATTATGCCAGGTCCCAGATTTGTAGGGTCAATAGGAGGCAGTTCAACCCTGGAATTTCATGAGCACCACCAAGAGGGATGGGTGCTGCTACTCGAGGTAGGGGAACAAGAGGGTGCCTCGAGATGGAGACAACTTATGACTTTTGCATGTGTGAATCTAAAATGTGGCCACAGCTGTCAGGCCATCACTGGGGAGGGAAGCCACTCCAAACTGGGCCTACCGGGGCAGCTGCAGCCCTCTGGGAGCAAACTACATGATGTACACTTGGAGATGGACTGACTGGAATTCCTTCCCAGTTTCAAGAGAGGTTATCACACTTTGCTCCTGCACCTTTTTAGCATCCAATTGGAGATATATTGAATAAAAGTTTTATTGCACTAGGCTCAGCAGTGAATAGTGGCCAAAAGATAAGAAAAAATAGGGCGGCATGGTGGTACAGTGGTTGGTGTTGCTGCCTCACGGCGTGAGGTCCCAGGTTTGATCCTGGCTCTGAATCACTGTCCGTGTGGAGTTTGCACATTCTCCCAGTGTTTGTGTGGGTTTCGCCCCCACAACACAAAATGTGCAGGGTAGGTGGATTGGCCATGTTAAATTGCCCTTTAATTGGAAAAAAAAATGAATTGGGTACTCTAAATTTATAAAGAAAGAAAAAAAGGTAAGAAAAAATGTCTCTGTAAAAGGTTACGCTGCAGACTGGTGTAGTGGGTAGACATCTGGGACTGTGAAGTTGTGAAGTCACACAGAAGGGTTCTCGCAGCTAATTTCAATCCACCAGCAGTAGTCCTTACAATGATCCTTGGAATTTCTGGATCATGAAAGTTTAAAAGCATTTCAACTTGGGTTCCCACTTAATGCCGGAATTTTCTGGCCGTTTCCACGGGGTTCCCGATGGTGGGGATGCATACAACAGGAAACGCCGGCCAACAGTATGCCGCGAAACACACCACGGGGGTGCGTGGAAAATCCCGTCTGTAATTTCTGCTCCTTCCTACAAGACGTGCACATATGGACATCATCATTAGAATTGGATCAAGCTTGAACATAATGGCACCCCTACCGAGCTGGTTGAACTGCCTGCTATTAACTTGACTGGGTTGATCAATACAATTGTACACTGATGTTTATTTTGGAATAGTGGAGAATAACATGTGTGGGGGCCTGGGTGATAAAATAAGGTTTCACAAAGGCCACTGAATAAAATGCACACATTGGAGAAGGTGAGGAAACAAATTACCAATCAAAACCAAGTATTTCATGTATACGGTATTACAATTTTAATTATATCTATTTAGATAGGTATGGCTTGTGTATGATCCACATGTAACATTCATGTAATAAAGTGACTCTTTGGGGAGGCCAGATGATGTTCTCCCAGTGACAATTAAGAGGCAGCTGGGAGGAATGAGACTGCACAGAACAGTAAAAACAAGGGAAAATTGATTGTGTTTTGTTTTTGCATAACCATAATGTTGATGTGACTGTACTATTTTCTGTGCTATCATATTTTTCACATTTGCAACATCTTTTCTGACACAGCAAAGTGCCACAAATACATCATATAAATACTCCACTGGTTACCTGCAGACTGCATAAATAATGCTAGAAGTTACACATGCTATAAACAAATATATCTCAGATAAGCTGAACATTCTGCTCATGTGCAAACGCGTCAGCATTTTAAAATTGAGTTCAAGCTAGAAAGCTAAAGAATTGAATTTCTTTTTTTTTTAATAAACAATTTTATTGAGGTAGTTTTTGGCTTTATAAACAGTTACAGACATCATCAGAAAGGAAGCAAAAAAGGCTAAAATGTGCAAACATCCACGTACTTTCAATACTTCCATCGTACCGTATTGCACAAGCCCGCTCCCCTCCCACCCGTACTACCCGCCATATTTTCCCTCCTACTCTACTCTACCCCTCCCCCCTGCTGACGCTCACTCTCCCGCAAAGAAGTCAATAAATGGTTGCCACCTCCGGGTGAACCCCTGCACAGATCCCCTCAAGGCGAACTTAATTTTTTCCATCCCCAGGAAACTTGACATGTCCGCAAGCCACCACTCAGTCTTCGGGGGCTTTGAGTCCCTCCACGCCAATAATATTCGTCGCCGGGCTATCAGGGAAGCAAAGGCCAGCACATCGGCCGCTTTCTCCCCCTGGATGCCCGGGTCTTCCGAAACCCCAAAAATTGCCACCCCTGGACTCATCACCACCCTTGTTTTTAGCACCTGGGAAAGAATTGAATTTCTAAACGTTCACTTTTCATTCTTGTATATCTTTGAATCAAACAAAATGTAAAATTATACTAACCTTGTTGAAACAATCATCACAGTTATGATGTGAACCCTTCAGAAACATAGGTGCCATGTGAAAATGTAAAGCGTTAGTGCAAACACGTTTAGGTAGCTCAGATTGATTCACACGATCTTCCAAGTGCCCACTAATCCCACCTGTGAGTTCCATGCAGGAAAAGAAGCTGGATGCATTGTAGCTCTGTTTCATAGGGGTTTGATGCTGCTTGTGGACACTGCTGTGGAAAGGCTGCAGCTGTTTGAAGAGATTGCCACAACAGGACAGATGCTGGGAAAGAGGTGGCTGAAGCTGATAACCAGAGACAACATTCTCTACACAGGGACCAGCTAAACGGTCATTAGTTACAGCCACCGTACAAGATTTTGAGTGGAAAGTAGGCCTTGCACCTATCTGACATGTGACTGTTGCAGTATTTGCGTGTTGTAAAGCTCCAGCTTTTACAGAGTGAATGCAACCATCACCATTGGAAATTTGGAGGGAGCAAGAAGCCTCATTGCCACCATGAGGACAGCAGCTTACTTTAGTGCCAGTTGACTGCTGCTGTTGAAAGGCCTGAAGGCCAGATGGTGGAGCACTTGCAAATAAATTAGAAATAGCATGACAGGAGGGAGGTGGAAGATCCTTCAAATCTAACATGGGTTTGTTGCTCTCCATGCAATTTTTCTGAAAGAAAAGACAAAATACTCATGATTAGTATCTAAATTTTTGATACTGGAATGGTAGACAACTATTGCTCCCAATACAAAATACACATACGTTTCATACACTAGTTATAGAATCTGCATTTGAAAATAATGCAGTCATTTCCTTTCACATGAGCAAAGATTGTTACAAAAGGATTCACACATACTAAGATATTTACAATATTATGGAAATGATTGTAATTGTTAATTATACTGTCCTACTTTAAATGTCCATAACAATTCACCATTAAAAGTATCATTTACAAAGCAGAATATGCAACAATACAATGAAACAGATACAACAGATTAGTTCATGTTAGGATTTATTTATTTTGTTTCCTTTCAAGTTAGGGCACTGCATCTGTGTGCCAATAAATGTGCCTTCTTGCATGGGCGGGGGGACTATAATCAAAGGCCAACATTACAAAGGGTATTCCACTGCTTTCCCTGATTTTTAGCCGTAGCAATTTTTAGAACTCTTGAGGTTTCATCTAAAGAGTCCCAAGTTCCTAAATATTTTTCTACGTTGTAGAGCCCCGATTGTGTAAAATTATTCTTTTCATCGCAAATCATTATCGTACACAAATCATCTTGTGAGCATGCATCAATTTCCAAGCTTGGGCAGCAGTGCAGCCATTCAATAGCTCACATGTAAAAAATATATTCTGACCAAGTGCCCATTTCAAACTTCAGCTTTTGTTCCAGCAGATAGTACTATACGATAATTCACACTCCCAACTTCTAACACATCTGCAGGTATTACACAGAATTCTGTAACCCACTAACTTGAGATGAAATGAAAATCGCTTATTGTCACGAGTAGGCTTCAATGAAGTCACTGTGAAAAGCCCCTAGTCGCCACATTCCTGCGTCTGTTCGGGGAGGCTGGTACAGGAATCGAACTGTGCTGCTGGCCTGCTTGGTCTGCTTTAAAAGCCAGCGATTTAGCTGAGTGAGCTAAACCAGCCCCTATGGAGCAGCCAACATAAAATAAAATTTAGTCAAAACATCTAATTTCCTTGATCTATTATGTTGAGGGAATTAATGTATTCTGCTTGTGACAAGTGGAAATTTTGCTAAACAAAATCTGTTACACGGTGACAAACGCTGCCCATAAATGGACAATGTCTCTGCTACAATGGAGGAGAACGCTTACAATGACCAAACATTAATTTACACAGCGAACACCAAGGAAACTCATTAGATTTTCAACAAAATTTCAGTGATGGGCAGCACGGTGGCGCAGTGGTAGCACTGCAGCCTCACGGTGCTTAAGGTCCCAGGTTCGATCCCAGCTCTGGGTCACTGTCCGTGTGGAGTTTGCACATTCTCCCCGTGTCTGTGTGGGTTTTGCCCCTACAACCCAAAGATGTGCAGGCTAGGTGGATTGGCCACACTAAATTGCCCCTTAATTGGAAAAATGAATTGGGTACTCTAAATTTATAAAGAAAAAAGAATTTCAGTGAAACAAATTGAAAATGATCCTAGTCAATGTTGCAGGATATCTCATCCATTTAAGTGAATTATAATCAACCATTGCTATTTTCTAACTGGAGTGTGCAACTTCAAAATATGAACTTGTAGGAAGTTGAAAAGCCTTGCTTGCACTGAATACAAAATCTTACCACTATATTTTAGAAGCCAATCTATTTGCTGTTACAATGTCTGGAAAAGTAGTAAATATAATAGGCTGTAATGGGAATTACCGTTTTGCTACTCGTCGGCAATATCTGTTCAACTGTTGAAAAGCAATTGGAGATTTTCCAGAGCCACGGTTTGGAAAAGCTGCCATCATCTTCTGGTTGATTCAGCCATCCAGCTGGCCTACTGCAGACATTCTCCTTTCTGTTGCCATCCATTATATAGCTTTACATACTTCCTCAGCATCCTTTTATCTGTACTTCCTTTCATTCTTCCTTCCTGTACTTACAAAAATATAAGAAAATATTGTTCAGAAGGAAATGGTGAAGCAGCTGCATCAGCTTTTTGTCTTGCATTTAGCTTTCCTCAGTCTCCACTACTTCCATCTACATAACATGCAGCAGCAAGTCAACATTATTTGGTTAACTTCTTTACATGGTTATTAGAACCACAACGCAAATTAGTAACTAAACGCAGCTTAGACACTCACAAAGGAACAATGGTACAAATTAGTTACCTCCTCCCAGCCACAATGTTAGGATGGGAGATAGTTTTGTCCACAAGATAAACTTTTCGACGTAGATGTGAAGTAACAAATGAAGTTAGTGAGTCAACTAAATTTACGGGTGTGTGTCTATCAGGCAGTCTATCATTCAACAGGGTGTAATTAATACCAGGTTTGAGACTCTGCAATACACAACATGCAGTCTTTTTGTGATCTTTATTCAACAGATAAGAGCAGATCATATATTCCTGCAGCCCGAGAGACACCAGCAGTTTTGCAACTTGAATCAATTATATCTCGCATGTTCCCAGGGGTATATAATTGAAGCTGCTCATACGACTACTTAACAATTAAAGTCACAAAAATACATTCTTAGCACTGGTGCATTGGTTCCTCACTGGATCAGATCAAATAAGAGGCAGCCCTGCACAAGGCAAAACTAAAACTAATATACTTCAGTCCAAAGTACACTCATTAAAACAAAGACTGCTCTTGGTTTCAGTTATCTTGTCTCTGACATATTCTACAGTTAATGTTTTATTAGATTAAAGTCTGCTGATTCTTCTGCTCTGTGTTTTTTGGTAGTACATCATTCATACTGCATGAGCAAAGGGCTGTTGATTGGTTGGCATGTCGGCTGATTAGTCGAGGTGTTGCCATGGAGAATGCACCAGGCATTATTGTCCTCCACACTTTTGTTTAATTCAAAAAAGGCACAATGCCTGGAAAATGTTCTTTTAGTTTGCCAGTATCCCTTTTCTCATACAGTATAAATTGTTGTTCCATTTGAAATTTGGTATTCTTGCATCTGTCCTGACAAGTACAAAAAGAAAAGTTTCAACAGTATGTCTCTTTTTTGTGCAATACTCAAGTTCTCTGGTTCCTTGAGCCTTTATTAGGTAGTAACCAGTGGCCTGTTGACCCTTAGATGTACCGGTAAGCAAAGGATTCAATTATTTAAATATTTATTTCTCCAGTCAGCAATAAGCTGACATAACTAGGGTCTTTTTTCCTTTTTTTAATGCAGAGTGTGGCAATGGGTGGGAAGAACAGCATTGATGCCACCGGCCCCAAAGGCAGCTTTCTCTGCAGTATTGCTCAGAACGTAGTTTTTAAAAACTTGATGGGCTGGGTCTCACAACTTTGCGCTGACAGGAGCCTACCAGCTACTTTGTTTTTAAAGATCGGCGCACTATTTAAAGGCCGCCCGAGTACACAAATGCTAGAATGGGCCCAGAAAAATACACACCTGAGCTCCTCCGGTGGGTCTGCCTCCCAGCGTGGGAGACCAGTCGTAATTAATGGTGGATGGATAATCTAACGGGGGTGGTAAGACATAAAGGCCTGATAATTTGATTCAAATTTATTACAATGGAATTCCCAACATTGAACGTTGGGATTCGAAAAGTTTATCTTGTTGGGGACAGCGAGACTCCGTGTTGACGTAAAACATGATTTGGGCCTCTCACAGGATTTTCCACTCCCGTCTCCAAACCACGTAGAAGAACGAGAGCGGGAATCCTCAGCCAAGATTTTGTGGGCAACTTTGAAAATAACACAAACTTTTAATTAATGGCTTTTGTGATGCATTTACAGACATAAAGTATGCTGTACTATTCAAGCCTTTAGATGTGTTAGTGCAGTTTTAATTGAAATTCTACACTTTTCTGGGGAGTTTGCCAAGACGATCTGGCGTAATGATGCTTTAATCCTGGCAAATTAACGGAGCTGAGCCAGGGTTGGGGCTATGGAAGTGACTTGCAGGCTGAAAAGATGATTGAAGAACTTTGAAAGATTTGAAGAAAATGTAGGTGAGGAACCTAGTCTATGCAAATAAGTCTGCAGAAGCAAAAAATTATATGTGCACGATATTATTAAAAAGCCTGTTACTGAACCATGAAAATATAAAGCTGTTTTATAAACTGGTTAAGGGTGTGATACTTTAATATGAAACTGGGTCATGCTGTATTAAATGTAATGCTGGTGTAATTCCGAATCCAAATTATTGTAAATTTTGTAATAATTAAGTTGCCAATCATATTACTGTTGCCTATGTAGAAATTATAAAAGAAAGTTAATAAAATGTCAAATTATGTCCTTTAAATTCTTAACACCTTTAAAGGTGACCTAAAAATGAAGTGGTCCTTTAGCAATGTCGCATTCTTAATGATGTTCAAACTATTGCAGGATTTGTTTAATAGTGTTTGGTGTAGAACAATTCAAGAGCAGATTCAGGCATCAGAAATAAAGCTAAACTTAACAAATATAACACGGATTATGAGTGGTAGACAGCAAAGTGGAACTGAGACCACAACCAGATCAGGTATGATCTTATTAAATGTCACAGCAGGTTCGAAGGGCTGAACTGCTGCTCCTAACACCTCCAGCGAGAACCACCTTTGTGAAGACGGGCCAGAGGAATTCCAGCAATCAGACCCACAGCCTACCAAGCCATCTTTGCGGGCAGTATACTTGAATCTGGGGTATCCTCTTGTTTTATGTGGGTAATATATGGGTTAATTGTGTTAATAAATATTGTTGAGGGCAGCACGGTGGCGCAGTGGATTAGCCCTGTAGCCTTACAGCGCCGAGGTCCCAGGTTCAATCCCAGCTGAGTCCCTGTCCGTGTGGACAGGGCACTCAACCATGTTTGATCCATTTCCTGCATTTCTGCCCTCACCCCTTAACACCATTCTAGGGTTCTCCTTGTCCTCACTTTCCACCCCACCAGCTTTTGAATTCAAAGAATCACCCACTGCCATTTCTGCCAACTCCAGCATGATACCAAACACATCACCCATCAGCACTCCAAGGGGACTGTTCCCTGTGACAATTTGGTCCACTCCTCCATCATGGCCAACATCTCATCCCCTCCCCATGTAATTACAGGTGTAACACCTGACCCTTTACCTCCTCACTGTTCAAGGCCCCATACACTCCTTCCAGGTGAAGCAGTGATTTACTTGTACATTCAATTTATTGTACTGTATTCGCTGCTCCCAATGTTGTCTCGCTACTTTGGGGAGGCTAAACAGTCTGGGTCACTGCTTTGCGGAGGCTGGTTTAGCACAGTGGGCTTAACAGCTGGCTTGCAATGCAGAACAAGGCCATCAGCGCGGGTTCAATTCCTGTACCGCCCTTCCCGAACAGGTGCCGGAATGTGGCGACTAGGGGCTTTTCACAGTAACTTCATTGGAGCCTACTTGTGACAGGTAATTATTATTATCATCTTCAGTTGACAAGCATGACCCCGACCTTCCTGTCGCTTTGCATGTCAATTCACCGTCTTGCTCTCTTCTCTGTCCTTGACCTGCTGCAATGTCCCAGTGAAGCCGAGCACTAGTTGGAGGAACAGTACCTCATCTTCCCATTAGGCACATTACAGTCTTCTGGATTCAACACTGACTTCAACAAATTTAGTCCATGAACCATGTCCACCAAATTTCTCCTACTCTTATCACCTGTCATTAGCATTTGGAAGGACTGGCAGATTGACAATCAACCTATTTGGCTGCATTATGAAAGCAACTTCCTGGGCCATTAAGCCTTGGGTTGGGACTGGAACACCTTCGGATTCAGAGACAAGGGCGCTACCATGCACCACAATATCTGAACTTTAATCCATCGAGTGCCATTAAATTTATTTTCTTTACATTCAAATTTCCCCATGTCTGCGTAGATTTCCTTCCACTAGTCCCAAAAGACGTGCTTGTTAGGTGAATTGGACATTCTGAATTCTCCCTGAATGTGCCCAGACGCCAGAGTGTGGCGACTAGGGGATTTTCACACTAACTTCACTGTATTATTAATGTAAGTCTACTTGTGACACTAATAAAGATTATTATTATTTGAATTTGGCAGGACTACATTTGTGCAAAAACAAGTCAGATTTAGTTGTTACATGTTAGCAGAGTAACATATCTGATTGCTCAGTGTGTTAATCAGCTACCACGGTTCACTCCTATTAGGACACAATTTGACCTCCAGTGACCTGGTTGCCTATTGTCAAATATGAATACAGGTACTGTCCTGATCATCAACGAAGGAGGTAGAGAGGACAGAAACTGACAATGGCAGAAGTCTCAACCACGTGCCATCTATATAATTACTTTTAGGCAAATGTCTCCAGTAAGAATTGTCTTGGTCATAATCACAGCACAGAAAGAGGCTCCTTGGCCCATCATGTATGCACTGACCATCAAGCACCTATCCTAATCTCATTTTCCAGCATTTGGTTCATGGCCTTACATACTATGGTGTTTCAAATGCTCATCTAAATGCTCCTTAATTGCTGTGAGGGTTCCTGCCTCTACCACCCTTACAGGCAGAGAGTTCCAGATCCCACCACCCTCTAGGTGAAAGTTTTTCCTCAATCCTCTGCCCCTTATCTTAAATCTATGCCCGCTGGTTATTCCCCTCTACTAATAGGAAAGATTTCTCCCTATCTACCCTGTATATAATCCCTCATAATTTTGTACACAGTAATCAAACCCCCCTCGGCTATCTCCGCCCTAAGAAAAATAATTCCAGTCTAACCAGCCTCTCTTCATAGCTGTGGCACAGTGGTTCGCATGGCTGCCTCAAGAGCACCAGGGACCTGGGTTCAATTCCGGCCTCGTGTGACTGTGTGGAGTTTGCCCGTTCTCTGTGTCTGCGTGGGTTTCCTCTGGATGCTAGTTTCCTCCGACAGTCCAAAGATGTGTAGGTTAGGTTGATCGGCAATGATAAATTGTCCCTTAGTGCTAAGAAATGCTCAGGTTAGCTGTGTTGGCCATGATAGGGTGGCAGAATGGTCCTCGGTAGAGTGCGCTTTTGGAGCGTTGGTGAAGACTCAATGGGCTGAATGACCTCCTTCTGCACTGTATGGAAATGCTCCAGTCCAACCAACACCCTAGTGACTCTCCTCTGCATCCTTTCTAGCGCAATCACATCCTTCCTCTAATGCAGCGACCACACACAGTACTCTAGCTGTGGCCAACGTGCATTTTATACAGCTCCAGCATAACCACCCGGCTCTTAGAAGTACAATTTGAAAAGGAATCAGTGACACTTTGATTCTTTGACCATTATTCATGTATTAAACGTGGCAGATAGACTATGCAACTACACAAGATATCACAATTGAGCCTCATCCTGTTCTCATTAGAGATCCACATAATCTTCCCAGCACAGATCACAGGACAGCACTGCGAAGGAAAAGGCAACAACCCTGGCCAATCTTCCTTCACTAACCCAAGTTCCCAACCTGTACGGGTGGGGGGGTTGGGCGTTTATTTCTGTGATGTCCCTCAACAAGGACCTGACGAAGCTCAACTGCAGAGGAGGGCGGGCTAAAGAGAAAAGAAAATCCCTCGATTTATGCAATTCATAACAAGGAGGGGGGAATAAATGGGCCAAGATTCATTTCTGAGGTCAGGATTGGAAAAAGATAAGCAAACCACAGGTGATGAAAAGGTGTTTACATGTCTGAAAGGACATCTTTGCAATGAGTGCAGTTAAAAGATACACACCACACACTCACAGACAGAGACATAGACAGAGCTGTAAGCGGGTGATGCAGACAGGCTGGGCCCCGGGATAGGATCATCCCTAAGCCCACACTATCACCACCCCATCCCTGAGCCCACACTACCACCACCCACCTGCCTGAGCCCACACTCACCACCCCACCCCATGGCCCACACTATCACCACCCTCACCCCCCTGAGCCCACACTATCACCACCCCACCCCTGGGCCCACACTATCACCACCCTCACCCCCCTGAGCCCACACTATCACCACCCCACCCCTGGGCCCACACTATCACCACCCTCACCCCCCCCCCCCCCCTGGGCCCACTATCTCCACCCTCACCCCCCTGGGCCCACACTATCTCCACCCTCACCCCCCCTGGGCCCACACTATCCCCACCCCCCTGGGCCCACACTATCACCACCCCACCCCTCTGGGCCCACACTATCCCCACCCCACCCCCCTGGGCCCACACTATCCCCACCCTCACCCACCTGGGCCCACACTATCTCCCCCCTCACCCCCCCCCCCCCCCTGAGCCCACACTATCCCCACCATCACCCCCTGGGCCCACACTATCACCACCCCACCCCATGGCCCACACTATCACCACCCTCACCCCCCCTGAGCCCACACTATCACCACCCCACCCCCCTGGGCCCACACTATCCCCACCCTCACCCACCTGGGCCCACACTATCTCCACCCTCACCCACCTGGGCCCACACTATCACCCCCCTCACCCCCTGCGCCCACTCTATCCCTACCCAGCCGCGGCGGGCGGGGTTTACGATGGAATCGGGCCTTTCTCGCCCAGACAGAAACCGAAACCCTTTGACGCAGAAACATTTGTTGACTTCCCCGATCCACAGGAAGATGGTCGGAGCTGAAGGGCGGCCTGGCCGCAGGGACGGTGTTTACCTGCTTCAGCCGCCCGACATTCCCGCTGTCCCTCAATCCGCCTCCGCCCCTCACCCCCTCACCCTCAGCCCCTCACTCACTCCCGCTCTGCCCGCGCTCGCCGCCTCCGCACCAGCTGCCGCAAAGCGATTCGCTGTCGCAAAGCGCAGAGACGGGGTTTCCCGCGCTTAGCTGCAGGGGCCTCGCTGGCGGTTGGTGGGAGCGCGAGATGGGGGGGGGGGGGGGGGGTGAGGAAGAAGTGGGGGGGGGGTGAGGAAGAAGTGGAGGGGGGGGTGAGGAAGAAGTGGAGGGGGGGTGAGGAAGAAGTGGAGGGGGGGTGAGGAAGAAGTGGGGGGGGGTGAGGAAGAAGTGGGAGGGGGGGTGAGGAAGAAGTGGAGGGGGGGGTGAGGAAGAAGTGGGGGGGGGTGAGGAAGAAGTGGGGGGGGGGGTGAGGAAGAAGTGGGGGGGGGGGTGAGGAAGAAGTGGAGGGGGGGGGTGAGGAAGAAGTGGAGGGGGGGGGTGAGGAAGAAGTGGAGGGGGGGGTGAGGAAGAAGTGGAGGGGGGTGAGGAAGAAGTGGAGGGGGGGGTGAGGAAGAAGTGGAGGGGGGGGTGAGGAAGAAGTGGAGGGGGGTGAGGAAGAAGTGGAGGGGGGGGTGAGGAAGAAGTGGAGGGGGGGGTGAGGAAGAAGTGGAGGGGGGGTGAGGAAGAAGTGGAGGGGGGGTGAGGAAGAAGTGGAGGGGGGGTGAGGAAGAAGTGGAGGGGGGTGAGGAAGAAGTGGGGGGGGGTGAGGAAGAAGTGGAGGGGGGGTGAGGAAGAAGTGGAGGGGGGTGAGGAAGAAGTGGAGGGGGGGGGGTGAGGAAGAAGTGGAGGGGGGGGGTGAGGAAGAAGTGGAGGGGGGGGGTGAGGAAGAAGTGGAGGGGGGGGTGAGGAAGAAGTGGAGGGGGGGTGAGGAAGAAGTGGGGGGGGGTGAGGAAGAAGTGGGGGGGGGGGTGAGGAAGAAGTGGAGGGGGGGGTGAGGAAGAAGTGGAGGGGGGGGTGAGGAAGAAGTGGAGGGGGGGGGTGAGGAAGAAGTGGAGGGGGGGGGGGTGAGGAAGAAGTGGAGGGGGGGGGGTGAGGAAGAAGTGGAGGGGGGGGTGAGGAAGAAGTGGAGGGGGGGGTGAGGAAGAAGTGGAGGGGGGGTGAGGAAGAAGTGGGGGGGGTGAGGAAGAAGTGGGGGGGGTGAGGAAGAAGTGGAGGGGGGGGTGAGGAAGAAGTGGAGGGGGGGGTGAGGAAGAAGTGGAGGGGGGGGTGAGGAAGAAGTGGAGGGGGGGGTGAGGAAGAAGTGGAGGGGGGGGTGAGGAAGAAGTGGGGGGGGGGTGAGGAAGAAGTGGAGGGGGGTGAGGAAGAAGTGGAGGGGGGGTGAGGAAGAAGTGGAGGGTGGGTGAGGAAGAAGTGGGGGTGGGTGAGGAAGAAGTGGGGGGGGGGTGAGGAAGAAGTGGGGGGGGGTGAGGAAGAAGTGGGGGGGGTGAGGAAGAAGTGGGGGGTGAGGAAGAAGTGGGGGGGGTGAGGAAGAAGTGGGGGGGGGGTGAGGAAGAAGTGGGGGTGGGTGAGGAAGAAGTGGGGGGGGGGTGAGGAAGAAGTGGGGGGTGAGGAAGAAGTGCGGGGGGTGAGGAAGAAGTGGGGGGTGAGGAAGAAGTGGGGGGTGAGGAAGAAGTACGGGGGGTGAGGAAGAAGTGCGGGGGGTGAGGAAGAAGTGCGGGGGGTGAGGAAGAAGTGGAGGGTGAGGAAGAAGTGGGGGGGTGAGGAAGAAGTGGGGGGGGTGAGGAAGAAGTGGGGGGGGTGAGGAAGAAGTGGGGGGGTGAGGGAGAAAAGAGGGCGGGTGAGGGAGAAGAGGGCGGAGGAGGGGGAGGGAAAAGAGGAGGGGGTGAGGGAGAAGAGGAGGGGGGTGAGGGAGAAGAGGAGGGGGTGAGGGAGAAGAGGGTTGAGGGAGTGGGGTGAGGAGAAGGGGTGAGGAAGAGTGGGGTGGGGTGAGAGATGGGGGTGAGAGAGAGGAGGGTGGGGGGTGCGAGAGAGGAAGGTGGGGGGTGAGAGAGAAGGGGGTGTGAGAAAGAGGGGGTGTGAGAAAGGGGGTGAGTGGGGGGGTGAGAGAGAGGGTGGGGGGTGAGGAAGAGAGGGGGTGAGGAAGAGAGTGGGGGGTGAGAGAGAGTGGATGGTGAGAGAGGGGGGTGGGGGGTGAGAGATAGGGGGGTGAGAGAGTGCGAGGGGGAGTGAGAGAGAGAGGGTGGAGGGTGAGGGGGGTGAGAGGGGAGGTGAGAGAGAGGGAGGTGGGGGGGTGAGGTGAGAGAGAGGGGGGGTGAGGTGAGAGACGGGGTTTGCGAGAGAGAGGGGGGTTAGAGAGGTGGGGGTTGAGAGAGAGGGGGGTATGGGAGGGGGGTGAGAGGGGGAGGAGGACGGCATGAGTGGGTGTGGGGGAAGGCGAGTGGGGGGGGAGGAGGGGGGCTGGGTATGGGGGGGTGAGAGGGAGGAGGGGGCAACAAAAAAAAACGCTCTGTGGATGTTTTAATAGATGGCATTTCTGCACTAGACCTTTAGCAATATTCCTGTGGACAGTAATCTAGTTTCTCCCTGCCCCACACCTCCTATTCCACCCACATCCCTTCCCAGCATACACGCCATATTCCCCTCACTCCCATTCTCCCACCCAATTCCCCCTGTCCCACCAATTCCCCCACACCCCCGATTCCCATTTCTCTCTGGACCATTTTACCACCTCCTCCTCCCTGCCAGCCCCAGGGACCAAGGTTCGATTCCCGGTCACTGTCTGTGCGGAGTCTGCACATTCTGTCCGTGTCTGCATGGGTTTCCACCGGGTGCTTCGGTTTCCTCCCACAAGTCCCGAAAGATGTGCTTGTTAGATGCATTGGACATTCTGAATTCTGCCTCTGTGTACCCAAACAGGTGCCGGAATGTGGCGACTAGGGGCTTTTCACAGTAACTTCATTACAATGTGTAAGCCTACTTGTGACGATAAAAATTATATTATAGATAGAGAGAATGACTTGGTGCAGTAAGAGTAGATTAGGAATCAATCATCTCAAAGTCCCCGACTGGGGTGGAATCAGTTTGCATGTCTAAGGAAATTAGGAAGTGTTACTTTTATTCTTTCACAGGATGTGAGCGACGCTGGCCAGGTCAGCATTTATTGCCCATCCCTAAATGATCTTGAGAAACTGGTGGTGAGCCACCATCTCAAACCACTGCAGTCTCTGTAATGTAGGTACATTCACAGTGCTGTCAGGGAGGGAGTTCTAGGATTTTGACCCAGTGACAGTGAAGGAACAGCAATATATTTCAAAATCAGGATGGTGTGTGATTTGGAGGGGAACTTGCAGGTGGTGGTGTTCCCTTGCATTTCTAGATGGTAGAGGTCATGGATTTGGAAGGTATGGTACCATCTATGTATGCAAGACACTTCCCATAACCTTTTTCTGTTGCAGTTCATCATAGTCACATATATTATAATCAGCCTAGATTTATTCTACCACCCCTGATTGCAGAATTCTTCCCACACGATTCAACAGTTACAGTACATCTCTGCAGAATGAGTAAAAGAAACAATTCTGGAGTTCCAGTCTAGATGTAACGTCGGGAAGTTTAAACCTTTCAACAATGATTTGTTACAATGAAGATAATTGTTCATTCTCCATCCTGCTTACTGATTATCCTGCAGTACAGCATCAAAATATTGTTATAGTTTCCTCTCTCAGAAATGACCAATTGTACAATGATTAAGTTAATTGGCCTTTCAAGCAAACAAAGGCAGGGTTCTTATCTAATTTGTAACTGAACATGCCAATTTTTTCAAGCAGGTGGAGCAAATATATATTTTTTGGTCTTGTGATACATGCCTCTGCTTTATTTTACATGGCATAACGTCCAGTTGTTACAAGATAGTGTATCCTGACTTCTGGTCTGAAATACTCTGGGAAATTCAGTTGTTTGTGTATTCATACTGTACAATGCTACTTGAATATTCCAGCTAAGCAATTAACTCAAATATATGCTGAAAGCAAAGCCTGTGTAAACAAAGTTACTCTGGGTCTAAATTTTGGCTGAAAACACTTAATTCCACTGACCAACAAAAAAGATTCAAACTGCACTGTTTGCACTGGAGTGCTGAACTTGGTGCATTTGAATGCTATAGTGAGAGTTTGGTGACTGAGGGAGTTAGGTGAGGGTGAGTGGGGTCTCTGTTCTCAGATCTTTGAAAGTTGCCACTCAAGTAGATAGAGCTGTGAAAAAGGCATATGGTGTGCTAGCGTTCATTAGCAGAGGGATTGAATTCAAGAGCTGTGAGGTGATGATGCAGCTGTACAAAACCTTGGTAAGGCCACATTTGGAGTACTGTGTGCAGTTCTGGTCACCTCATTTTAGGAAAGATGTGGAAGCTTTGGAAAAAGTGCAAAGGAGATTTACCAGTTTCCTCCCACAGTCCAAAGATGTGCAGGTTAGGTGGATTGGCCATGATAAATTGCCCTTGGTGTCCAAAATTGCCCTTAGTGTTTGGTGGGGTTACTGGGTTATTGGGATAAGGTGGAGGTGTTAACCTTGGGTAAGGTGCTCTTTCCAGGAGCCGGTGCAGACTCGATGGGCCGAATGGCCTCCTTCTGCACTGTAAATTCTATGAACCCCTGTACAGCTCTTTTAGAGCTATCAAACCTAGCCCCCGCCCTGCCAAACTCCAGGACCATCCCTATCCCTGCCACTAATTCCTACAGCAATTCCCTGTGTTGCATAACCGTAGCAACATTTGTACATTACTGTCCAGAACTCCCACCTCAGATCTGCCAAAATCACCCTTACTGTTACAAAATTCCAGCTTCTGCCCCGTTCTCCACCCCACCTTCAATGCTTGTAACCAATGAGTATACACGTTAAATTTGTTGTAGGATCGAATGCAGGCAATAGAGTTTTCATTTGTTGCATTTTCCAGAGAATGAAGATTTAGGGGGCAGGCAACAATATTGAAATAGTTGAGGTTGACATTGACAGAGACACGGATGAGGGTTTTGGTTCCTGATGAACCAAGGTAGGAGTAAAGATGGGCAAGAAGAAGTAGGAAGTCTTTGTGATGGAGAGGATACAGGGTGATAAGAAAATCGTGGAATAAAGGAGGTCATTGATGTGAAAAGTATGGTTCAGGTTCAGACTTTCAGCAGTAAGGCCTACTCTGGTGATTTCTTCTCCCAGCCTCACCAAGGCATATCTTCCAATGTCCTTAAATTGCTGCAGGTTTCTTCTCTTCAACCGGTTGTCAATTATTCCCCAGCATCCTGCCAGATCTGTTCCTGGGGAGGAGGGCGGACGCCCTTGCCTTTGTCTCCCTGATCGCCCGCCCTAGAATCCTGTTCAGCTGGCGGTCAGCAGCACCACCCAAAGCTGCAGACTGGCTGTCCGACCTCTTGGAATCCCTGCAAATGGAGAAAATTAAATTCGCCATCCGAGGGTCAGACGGCGGCTTCCACAGAACGTGGGAGCCATTCACGCAATTGCTCCGGGACCTGTTTGTGGCCAACAAACAAGCGGAAGAATAGCCAGGTAGCCAAGAATCAGGGGAAAGTCGCCAAAGCACGAGAGGGAGAGATAGACCGGGAGGGGGGGTGGGGACAGCTAAACCTAAGAGTAAAGAAAGGCAAATCACAGGAGGGGGGGAGGGGGTGAGAGAGAAGAGACAGGGAACGAGAGGAGAATCAGGGAGGTGGGGGGGGGGGGGGGGGAGGGAGGCTGGGAAATGAGAGCCGGAAGGAAGGCACAGGATACAATAACAAACATGTCATCTCCAGGAGCAGGGAACGAAGAGAATAAAGACGGGAGGAACGGCAGAAACGAGGTGAGTGTGAGACGGCATCGAGATCCGTCCAGGAGCAAGTGACAACACCAAACCCATTTGAGTATTGTCCACTGTAATTGTTTCTCCAGCACCCAAATGTCTATTTACCTCCCCAGTCTCCACCCCCTCCCCCTCCCACCACCAACAGTCGCCCACTAATGTGTTGTAAATAATTTTGCCAGGTGTACAGAGTTGCGTCTGTTGAGCTGGTGCACAATACCCCACCAGTTATTCTATTTTTTTTTCTATTATTTACTATTTTCTTTTCTTTGGATATATATGTGTCTCTTATCCTGTGTACATAACAGTAAATATACTGTGTTCAAAAACCCAATAAAAACATTTATAAAAAATAATATTCCGCAGCATTCCACTTGGTAGTTAACAGCTTTTTCCCTCTACAGACTGTTTTCGAGGTTGGAATGGAGTTGTCAGCATGTGCACAAAGTTTGCATTGGAGACTGAAACCATGGTTTGAGCAGTGGCGGACTGGCCAGGGTGTCAGCTTGCCCGATGGCAAGTGGGCCCCCTATATCAAATAAAAATGCAATAAAGAAACAAACACAGACAACTGTTTTAGTAATAAAAAGGAATAAGAAAAAAAAGAACAGGACACAAATAAGCAGTGCATGAAAAGGAACGAAGCAGGGGAGGTAGTGGAAGGATGTGGAATAGGGGGGACGGGTCGGGCATAATTAAGGAAATTCCATGTTTTCAGCAAGAGTGTGTGAATTTAAAGATAAAGTTACAATTCATGATTTGAGATGGTCGGCAACTTCAAAGGATATCAAGCAGTAGTCTTGGTTCAGCCGGTACATCGGTCCGGGGCCCGGAGAGCCAAGAAGGGGCCCGTGTATCTCTGAAGGGCCCTTAAAAATTATAATTAATTAGATAAATAAATCTCCAACTTCTTTCCTGAGATTTGTATTCTAACTTAATAAAATATAATTGTTTTTAAAAAGCGCAATACCAAATAAAAATGCAATAAAGAAACAAACAAATAATCACTCAGTGTATGAAGGAACAAAGCAGTGTTAAATGGATGTGAAAAGGAGTGGAGGGGGGGGGGGGGGGGGGGGGGGCTGGTTCACCCAGGTCAGACATAGTTGGAAATCAACGTTTTCAGCAAGAGTGTGAATTTAAAGATAAAGTTACAGTTTGTGATTTCAGATGGCTGGCAACTTGAAAGGATATCAAGCAGTACGTAGGGTTGTGAGGTCACCGAAAAGGAGAAGCGGTACCTTTAACCGTGAATCATGAGCCATGATCGGTAAACTCAAAGGGTTGCGACTTGTAACACTGGTATCAAACTGGACATGTTAACTTTGGTCGTGGGACCATTTTTAATGTCTTACTATAGTCGGACCAAACTTCTAAGTTTCAACAGTTGTCTCAGTTGCTTGCTGATGTGAACACTGGACAGTGGATTGTCTCCTCTTCTGAAGCTGCATAGGCCACAGTAGTATTGACTAATGAACATAGCCTATTGAAGTGTAAGTAAGTTATTTTATATTTTTTATCAAGTAGGGGTTTATCTGGCGTTCCTTCAAGTTATTCTTGCAATCATCAATATTCATTTTTCCCAATGTGGGCTATTTTTAATTAAGTTTTTATTTCAGGAATATTACCCCTACCAGCATGGAAAAGAAAAAGCATAAATCTGGGTCACTAAAACGCAAAGAACAAAAAGAAGCAGAAAGGAAGGAATCAGCCAAGCGATGCAGGCCTATTGCAGAGTTTATAATACCACAAGCACAATCCACATCAATATCCAGTTCTGCAACAAATAATCAAGAAGCAAGAAACAATGCTCATGGTGATGATGCAATGACATGCGAGTTACAAGAACAGAGGAGAGCTACTATGAATGTAGAGACAAATACAAGTGCATCCATTACTAATCAACCCAGGCCCAATTTTTCTTCTGGCTTCCTTGTTCCGGTATCTGTACTGCCTGTAGTTGCAACATCTGAACACATAGCTTCAACTAGTGACAGGGAATCAGATATTCCTTCAAGCATATTTATTTGGTATGTGCTTAAAGGTATTATCTGTGAGCGACTACTTTCAGTTGTGCCAAGTAATGATGGTACAGGACAGGGACTTTTTGATCTATTGATTGAAACATTACAACATCTTAAAATTGACCCCCAAAAATGTTTAAAATGTGTGCCTGCAGTTTCTTTTTTCAATTTGCTCCAGAATATAGCAACTTTTGTGAAAGCATCATACAAGAGAATGGCTGCATGGATAGAAGTTGTTGGAAAACATCTAGGACAAGAAAAAATGAAACGATTAAAGCTAATTGGTGAGACCAGATGGTCAGGAAAACCCAATGCAGCAACAACTATATTGGGACGTTTTGATGATGCCGCTGCCAGTACTTTCGTAAATCTATTTACATGCTTATGAATGATACAAGATTCAGAAAAGTTTGATGCAAAAACAAAACAAGCAAATGTTTTACTGCAAAGTCTTCTAAAGTTTGAAACCATATTGACAGCATTTACTTACTTGTATATATTTGAAACTATAACCCCGTTATCAAGTTATTTACAGACAAATGGTTTAGATATGTTTACTGCATGGAGTTTGGTAGATTCAGCTACAACAAAGTTGAAGGAACAGACAACATTTGATAACGTTCACAGCAAGGCTTTGGAATTTGTAAATAAATGTAATGATAGGATTTCACAGATGAATATGGATGAAAATCAAACATTGGAAATTGATGCGTTGGAAACAGCATTGCCAGTTAAGAGGCAGAGGAAGAAGAAAAGAATGGCAGATGAGCTTATTGATGATGAAAGAAATTCCTCAGATTCTCTAGCTGATTTTCGAGTAAATATGTTTAACCTAATAATGGATCGCATTGTCCAGTCACTAGAATCACGCTTTGTACAACACAAACAATTGTATAAAGATTTGTCCTGCTTGGACCCAGCAAAGTTTAAAACTATTGCAGAGAAGGGCCTTGAAGATGAAGCATTGGAAGGTATTATTAAGCTGTTTCCACCAATCAGCAAAGATCAAGTAATATTGGAATTGTTTTCTTTTGCTTCAAACTTTGATGTATTAAAGCTATTGCTTAATGATGGTGAGAATATGGATTCCAGTTGCAACAATTGTAAAATTTGCAACACTTGCCCATCATGTGTACTAAAAATTCTGGCATCCAACAGACTTCATGACAAGGCATATGATAACCTTTATAAAGTCATCAGTTACTCAAGTCCAATGTGAGGACATTTTCAAAGCTAAAGATCATAAAGACAAGGTTAAGAAATTCACTGTCTGAGGAGAATTTGGAATCATACATGTTGCTATCCATTGAAAAGGAATTGTTAGATGAATTGGATGCAGATGCAATTATCTGTTAATGTGTAAATTGTGCAGTAAACTATTTTAAAATATCAACCAATTAGTTAAAAAAAAAATTTAAATTAAAAATTCAATTATAACATTCTGTATTTACATTTGGTATCTACTGCCAGTAATATGTACAGTACGTGTACACTGTAATTGCTAAGAAATACACATTTTTCCCACAAAAATTTAAATTGTACCCTTTTTTCCATATGTATCATTTGAAAATTTTATTTATTCGTTATGAAAATTCAATGATAGCATTGTTGTTGTGGGTGGGCCCCTTTTGTCTCCTGGCAACCAATATTTTTAGACCCAGTCCGCCACTGGGTTTGAGTATTATGAATCACATAGAGACTTTTATCTCTACAGACATTTTCTCTCTGGACTGTTCTCTCTCTCTCTCTCTGTAATCACTGCCTGGCAGTCTGCAAATCTACAAAAGGTAAAGCACTTGAGAAAGATGGTGGAGTATGTGTTGTTCCTCGTGTCTTAATAAAGCTCGTAGTCTCAAAGTTGGAGAAGATGCTTTATTGTGAATTTGTTCTCTCTTCAGAGCTTAACTTACAGCTACCTCAAATGCTGCCTGCTTGTGTCTGTGTCCTGCTACGAGTTCTGCCTTCCGTGAAGTGTGTTGTCACTTCCTGTCCCTGTGTATATATAGCTCTCCCGTGCTCCCTCTAGTGCTTGCTCAGTTGTATTGCATCTAGTCAGATCTACAATCACCACATCCCCCCTTTTTTCTTTACATATATTCTGTACATAGTTAAAGAAAATTGTACAAAACTGTTAGATTACTTATGGTATGTGTATCTGTACAAGAGATGGTGCTTTTGCATATTTTACAAAGCCAATTAATATTTATGAGTCCAATCTTAATAAAAACATTTATGAGTCCAAACTTGATGAATTTGTTCAGAGTTTTTTCGTTTGTTGTTGTTGACGTGGTGAATGTTGTCGGTGTTCTTGTCATTTTAAGTAACCAATGCGTCATCCCGAGGTGTTTACATGGTCGAACCACTGATGTTGACTGACATGGACTATTTTCTGTGCTTGTGGTATCGATTTATTATGTCATCCGCCTTGAAAGCTGGTGTGCTTGCTTGTTCTGGAGCAGATGTGAGTTTGT